>NC_056745.1:17332972-17357012 GCF_019279795.1 Protopterus annectens
GTAAGGTTCTTTAGTGCCTTAGATAAAGCTTGCAAGACACTCTTTGGGCACCCCTGAAAAAGAAACATAGTTGAGAAAGCAAAAAAAAAAAAACATCAGTTAGTAAAAACCTAATAACTCTTTGTAACAGTATTAAAACCAAGGAGCAAGTAAAATAGTTAATATCAGGATATTAGAAAAGAGCTATTATGCATATGCATAACAATTGTTTTCAACATGTTTAGGAATTTTTAATAATGCCTTCTGCCAGACTGAACCACAGAGCTACAACAGGTCCATGATATACTTTTTTATAGGTGGCACATTGTTGTAGGGAGTAGCTTTGCCACCTCACAGCGACTGGTTATCCAGTTGTGGCACATTGTTGTAGGGAGTAGCTGTGTCACCTCACAGCGAGTGGTTATCCAGTTGGATTTAGACTTATATGTAGATTCTGCGTAGCCTCCTTGAGCTCACATGGTGTCCTCCACCTCCTAAACATAGGTAATAGGCAGACTGATAAATCCAAACTACACCGAGGTAAGTGTCAGATACTGAAGAAAGGCCCGACAATCTATGTTCGTTCCATTCTTCTCTTACATGACTACCCCTTGCATTCTACTTCTCTTCCATTCGTCTCTTAAATGAGTACTTCTAGCACTCAATATTTGTTCCATTTTTGTCTTAAATAACTATCTCTAGTACTCAACTTCTGTTCTGTTCTCATCTTAAATGACTATTGCTAGTAATCAACTTCTGTTCTGTTCTCATCTTAAATTACTATTGCTAGTAATCAACTTCTGTTCTCATCTTAAATGACCATCGCTAGTAATCAACTTCTGTTCTGTTCTCGTCTTAAATGACTATTGCTAGTAATCAACTTCTGTTCTCATCTTAAATGACCATCGCTAGTAATCAACTTCTGTTCTGTTCTCGTCTTAAATGACTATCGCTAGTAATCAACTTCTGTTCTGTTCTCATCTTAAATGACTATCTCTAGTACTCAACTTCTGTTCTGTTCTCATCTTAGGTTCATAGGTTCATACTAGGCTATCTGCCCTGGGGCAATTATAAGCCTAGCCTGATTCTGTATGGCTTACGCCACCCCTTGATTTGAGTATACTGTGCCCTTTTTAAGGTTTAGTTTAGTGTGCCTCTGTCTAATAGTGACACGGGAGTAATCCCTGGGACAAACCTATGATCCCCCATCCACTTATCGAGATTCTTCTTGAAGAGATTCAGTGAGGTGCTTTGCCTCACATGAACTGGAATTTTATTCCAGAGCGAAGGGAGCCTCCGGGTTATGAACCTGTCCCTCCAGCAAGTTCTATTTATTTCTGTGCTGAGGTTCAAGTCCCTCAAGCGTGTGGCTCTAAGGGATTTAGATTTACTGAGGTGGAGCATGTCCATTAATTCTGGATTTGACATAGCTTTGTATGTCAGGCATAGATCGCCTCGAAGTAGGCGGTATGCAACTGAGTAGAGCTAGAGTTTTTTTAACCGAGCAGCATATGGCATCTGTTTGAGACCCTTGATCCTCTTGATGAGATACTTTTGGGGTCTTTCTAATTGCTGCAGGTGTTGAGTAAGGTACATCCAAAAAGGGGCATTGTATTCTATGATGGGCCTGATGAGGGATGAATAAAGGGGCACGATTACCTCTCTTGATCTAGATGTGAAACCCTTCGTGATGAGGTGGGCTATGTAGAAGGTCTTTCTAACCACTTTGGCAATGTGGTTTTCAAAGGAAAGATTGCTATCAACTTGGGTCCCCAGGTCCCTAATAACTTTCTCTGTACTTAATGGGTTTCCGCCTATGTGGTAATTTGTGGGCACATTGTTTTTGCCAAAGGGTATGACTATACATTTTTTGGCATTTAGCTTTAAACCATGGTGCTGGCACCAGTTATCTGTCTCTGTGAGACCTTTTTGAAGGATGTTTGTGTTAGCTGGAGAGTTGATTATGACGCCCAGTTTGCAGTCGTCTGCGAACTTGGTGAGCCATAATCCTCCCACATTTGCCTGTACCTCGGAAAAGTATATACCGAACAAGAGTGGTCCCAGGACAGAACCCTGTGGGACGCCACTTGTGACCGGTTTCGAGTCTGACATGGCTCCAGCAACTCTCACTCTGTGGGTTCTGTCTTTGAGCCAGTTTGTGACCCATCTTGTGACATAGGGGTTTATATTTAAGCTGGATAGCTTATCTATGATGCCCGAGTTGGGTATTGTGTCAAATGCCTTTGCAAGGTCCAGATAGGCTGTGTGGACTACCTTCCCTTCATCTATGGCTTTGCTGACTGTTTCAAAGAAGTCAACCAGGTTCAAAAGGCAGGATCTGCCCTTGACAAAGCCGAACTGGGTAGGATCTAGTGTCTGTAGGTCCCCAATGTTTTTGTTTATGAGCTCTATGATGATCCTCTCCATAGCCTTGCAGACTAAGCTAGTCAGGCTTATGGGGCGATAGTTTTCAGGGTCCGTAGGGGCACCACCATTGTGGAGTGGGACCACTGTTGCTGTACGCCATTCTGTGGCACATATCCTGTAGTGAGGCTGAGATTGTATAACTGTTTTATTTGAGGGATTAGTTCCTCTTGTAGTTCATGTAGGACACAACCTGGGACGCCATCTGGTCCCATGGAAGCAGTGTTTTTTGCTTTGGAGAGGGCAGCCTTCACCTGAGCATCTGAGATGTTTGGGAGGCAGCCCTCTGCCGGGATAGATACTTGCTCTTTTGGGGGGGGGGTGGAGAAGTTTGCACTGAACCTGTCTGCCAGGATACTGGTGATGTCTGTGGGTTCAGTGTATTTTTTGTCGTTTAGAATCAACTCAGAACAAGTCTGGGAGTTGCATCCCAGGTTTCTAACATAACTGAAAAAAGCCTTATGATTGTCTTTGGTGTCCTGTGCAATTTTTCTCTCGAAGCTGGCCTTGGAGGATTTTATGAGGGATCGTAATTTTTTGCTAGTACTGATCAGAGATGCCTTCCCTATTAGGGATTTTGCTCTATCATGTAGTAGCTTCCTCCTTCTGTTGTACAGTTTATTTATGGCAGGGGTCCACCAGACTGGACACTTGCCTTTGGATGATTGGGTCTTGGTTTTGTTTGGGATAGCATGATCCATGCATTCCTGGAAATGTCCGTAGAATGCATTTATATAGGATTCTGCAGTTTGGGCTGTAGTTTCCACTGGCCCTGGGGCCTTGAAGGATTCCACTTCGGTTTTGATAAGTGAGAAGTTCGCTTTTGAGAAGTTTTTCACTGTGGTTTTCTGGGCTGGGGGTGGGGTCGGGATGTGGACATCCAGTGAAATTAATTTATGGTCTGATCTTACCAATGAGGGATATACTTCTAGTGTGGAGCATAGAGTCCCCATGTTGGTAATGATCAGGTCTAGTATGTTGTCCCCTCTTGTGGGAGTGGTGACTAGTTGTTCCATAGCATTTGAGTTTATAATTTCCAGGAATCTTTGGGCTAAGGTGCTCCCAGTCAATGTTTGGGTAGTTGAAGTCGCCCAATATAATGGTGTTCGGAGAGATCTTCATGTTCTCCAATGTTTTCAGGAAGGCCGAATGAGATTCCTGACTTTGAGAGGGTGGTCTGTAGGATGCTATAAACTGAAAAGCAGTCTTGCCCACTGTTAGTTGCACATGGATGGTCTCCGATACTTCGTGCAATGCCACTAACCTGGAGGTGTGGATATCCTTGATAAATATGGAAACTCCCCCTCCTTTTGTGGTTCGGTCCGGGTTTTGGGGCGAAAAGCATGATCTGAGGTATAGCCTGGTAGTGCTGGGGTGCTCTCTGGAGCCTTGAACCAGGTTTCTGTCACTGCACAGATATCGATGTTCTCCATACTGAGGAGAGCTTCGAGTGTGTGCATCTTGAGGTTAAGACTTCTGGCGTTTAGCAACATTACCCTTAGTTTCTTGTTCCTTGTGCTGTCTATGGGGGTGGGTTTGACTTTTGAGCCTTGCCTAAAAAAGGCACTATGGGGGAGGCAAGAGCCTTTGCCAATATCCGAAAGCCCAGTGGTGACAGGTGCAAGCCGTCCCTAGCGAAGCAACGTGGCTTGTCGAGCATGTCATCCCAGGCTGACAGACACTGGATCCCCTTTGAATGACACCAAAATTTTAGCCAATTGTTAAAATCGATCATTTTGTCTTTGTACTGTGGCATCATTCTAGGTGAGGGTAAGATGCTGTTCAAGGTCAGGGTCATACCAGCCTGGGCTACATGATCAGAGAGCTCCTCTATGTCTCTTTTCATGTAGTCCAGGGAGGTACGTCTCAGGTCATTCACATCAGCATGTACAATGACTGAGTCATATTTGTATTTGCTTTGGAGTGACCTGAGTACTTGCGTTATGTGTCGGATCCTAGCACATCGCTAGTAATCAACTTCTGTTCTGTTCCCATCTTAAATGACTATCACTAGTAATCAACTTCTGTTCTGTTCTCGTCTTAAATGACCATCGCTAGTAATCAACTTCTGTTCTCATCTTAAATGACCATCGCTAGTAATCAACTTGCATTCCATTCTTCTTTGAATTGACTTTTGTTAACACTCTACATCTGTTCCAGTCTTGTCTTATATGATCACCTCTAGAACTCTTCATCCATTCTATTTATTTATTTATTTTGACATTTATTGACCGGGTATGTCTGACTGAGCCTAGGCCCATTTTCAGTGGAGGTCCGGGGGAAAGCCCCAGTAAGAATACAATCAAAAAAGATACAGAATAAAATATTATGCACAAGATAAAATATTTCAACACAGGGGAAAAAATAATAAATATACATGTCAAACTCCCATTGTAACAAGAGACTTTAAATATATGGTAAACCCAGACTGTGTGTTAAGAAACCAGTATGATGTATGTGACAAATGTTTCAGCAATGAGTGAAAAGGAAGGAAGGAAGAGAATATGGAAGCAGAACTGGTGAAAGAAAGAAATAGCTAAAACAGCACAGAGTATAGGGAAGAAGAGGTAAAAATGCAACCGAGTAGATTATAATAACCAGAGTAGGACAGAGAAAAGAGAAAGTGAAGACAAAGTCATTAGTACGGAGAAATGAGAGTGGAAATGTACTAGAAAAAGAGGAGTTAAATATATAATTTAGGTTCTTTCATGTCCAAATTCAGGATTTAAGAAGGGTTTCTTTTAAGGTTTGTTTGAAGCTTAAAGTGTATGGTAGAGTTGTAAAGGTTAGGGGCAACAGAGTAGCTGTATAAGTGATGACTAAAAGTTTCTTTTGGTTTACAGATATCTAGAAGGAGCTGTTCTGAGCTTTGAAGACAACGGTGAGGGGTGTAAAGGGAAACAAGGAAAGAGATGGGTGGGCAAAAGGTAGGCATTTTTAGGCTGGTATGAATACGTTGTAGCTGAGGGAGGACAAGTTGATGGGGGAACTCCAGCCAGTTTGCAATTTGTGAGAAAGGCAGTGGTGAGAGTTATAGGGTTGACTAGCAGCAAACCTAGCAATTTTATTGTAAGTGAGGCCAAGCTTGGTCATAAGCAAAGAATGTAAGTTTGTAGATAGGAGAGGCATACAAAAGAGCAGGAAGAGGACAGGCAAGCAAAAGGGTAAGCCTGGAGTCATTTGTTGGGTATTTTTATTTCTGTATAGCAGTTCAAGTTTTCGATTTGTCTTTTTTATGCAGTTTAAGATGTGCAGATCAAACTTAACATGATCACCAATAATGACCCCCAGTAGCTTTGTGTGCATTTCAACATTAATAATATGATGGAGAAAACGAGGTTAACAATTACAACCAACATAACTACTATACAATATGATGGTGATACTGCGTCAAGTCTAATGTTAACAATTATAACCAGTATTACTATTATACAATATGATGGCTATACCGAGTCACATCTAAGGTTAATAATTACAACCAATATAACTATTATACAATATGATGGCTATACTGAGTCACGTCTAAAGTTAACAAGTACCACCAGTATTACTATTAAATAATGTGATGGCTTTACTGAGTCACATCTAACGTTAACAATTACAGCCAGTATTACTATTATACAATATGATGGCTATACCAAGTCACATCTAACGCTAACAATTACCGCCAGTATTACTATTGTACAATATGATGGTGATACTGAATCATGTCTAAGGTTAACAATTACCACCAGTATTACTATTATACAATATGATGGCGATACTGAATCATGTCTAAGGTTAACAATTACCGCCAGTATTATTACTATTATACAATATGATGGTGATACTGAATCACATCTAAGGTTAACAATTACCGCCAGTATTACTATTATACAATAGGATGGCGATACTGAGTCACATCTAACATTAACAATTACCGTCAGTATTACTATTATACAATATGATGGCTATACTGAGTCACATCTATGGCTAACAATTACCGCCAGTATTACTGTTATACAATATGATGGCTATACCGAGTCACATCTAAGGTTAATAATTACAACCAATATAACTATTATACAATATGATGGCTATACTGAGTCACGTCTAAAGTTAACAAGTACCACCAGCATTACTATTATACAATGTGATGGCTTTACTGAGTCACATCTAACATTAACAATTACAGCCAGTATTACTATTATACAATATGATGGCTATACTGAGTCACGTCTAAGGCTAACAATTACCGCCAGTATTACTATTATACAATATGATGGCGATACTGAATCATGTCTAAGGTTAACAATTACCGCCAGTATTACTATTATACAATATGATGGCGATACTGAATCACGTCTAAGGTTAACAATTACCGCCAGTATTACTATTATACAATATGATGGCTATACTGAGTCACGTCTAAGTCTAACAATTGCCGCCAGTATTACTATTATGCAATATGATGGCTGTACTGAGTCATGTCTAAGGGTTAACAATTACTGTCAGTATTACTATTATACAATATGATGGCTATACTGAGTCATGTCTAAGGTTAACAATTACTATCAGTTTTACTATTATACAATATCATGGCTATACAGAGTCATCTCTAAGGTTAACAATTACCGTCAGTATTACTATTATACAATATGATGGCTATACTGAGTAACGTCTAAGGGTAACAATCACTGTCATTATTACTATTAAACAATATGATGGCTATACTGAGTCACGTCTAAGGCTAACAATTACCGCTAGTATTACTGCTTTACAATATGATGACTATACTGAGTCACATCTCAGGTTAACAATTACAGGCAGTATTACTATTATACAATATGATGGCGATACTGAGTCACGTCTAACGTTAACAGTTACAGCCAGTATTACTATTATACAATATGATGGCTATACCGAGTCATTTCTAAGGTGAACAATTACCTCCAGTATTGCTATTATACAATATGATGGCAATACTGAGTTATATCTAAGGTTAACAATTACCTCCAGCATTACTATCATACAATATGATGGTTATAGTGAGTCACGTCCAAGGTTAACAATTACAGCCAGTATTACTATTATACAATATGTTGGCTACACCGAGTCACATCTAAGGTTAAAAATTACAGCCAGTATTACTATTATACAATATGATGGCGATACCAAGTCACGTCTAAGGCTAACAATTACTGCCAGTTTTACTGTTGCACAATATGATATACTGAGTCACGTCCAGGGTTAACAATTACCACCAGTATTACTATTATACAATATGATGGTTATACTGAGTCACATCTAACGTTAACAATTACAGCCAGTATTACTATTATACAATATGAAGGCGATACCGAGTCACGTCTAAGGCTAACAATTACTGCCCGTTTTACTATTGTACAATATGATATAATGAGTCATGTCTAAGGTTAACAATTACCGTCAGTTTTACCATCATACAACATGATGGCTATACCAAGTCACATCTCAGGTTAACAATTACAGCCAGTATTACTATTATACAATATGATGGTTATACTGAGTCACATCTAAGGTTAACAATTACCGCCAGTATTACTATTATACAATATGATGGCTATATCGAGTCACATCTCAGGTTAACAATTACAGCCAGTATTACTATTATACAATATGATGGCTATACCGAGTCACGTCTAAGGTTAACAATTACAGCCAGTATTACTATTATACAATATGATGGCTATACTGAGTCACATCTAAGGTTAACAACTACCGTCAGTATTACTATTATACGATATGATGGCTATACTGAGTCACGTCTAAACTTCACAATTACAGCCACTGTTACCACTATACAATATGATGGCTATACTGAGTCATGTCTAAGTTTAACAATTACAGCCAGTATTACTATTATACAATATGATGGTGATACTGAGTCACATCTTCTTCTTCTTCTTTCGGCTCATGATTGGCAGTGGAGTTTTACAGTGTTGAGTTGCCAGCACAGCGCCCAACATTCCACAGAAGTTACACACACGCACGCACTCATGCCTAGGGCCTATTTAGAGTGTCCAATCCACCTGCAGCATGTCTTTGGGATGTGGGAGGAAAGCGGAGCACCCGGAGGAAACCCATGCAACCACAGGGAGGACATGCAGACTCCGCACAGAAGGCACCCCAGCCGAGGATCGAACCAGATAACCTCTTGCTGTGAGACAGCAACGCTAACCGCTCACCACCATGGCCGCCCAAGATACTGAGTCACGTCTAAGGTTAACAGTTA
Source organism: Protopterus annectens (assembly GCF_019279795.1). NCBI lineage: Eukaryota > Metazoa > Chordata > Ceratodontiformes > Protopteridae > Protopterus > Protopterus annectens. Next base: position 17,341,629 of record NC_056745.1, read on the forward strand.
CCATCAGTATTACTATTATACGATATGATGGCAATACTGAGTCACGTCTAACCTTAACAATTACAGCCACTATTACCACTATAAAATATGATGGCTATAGTCATGTCTATGGTTAACAATTACTGTCAGTATTGCTATTATACAATATGATGGCTATACCGAGTCACATCTAGGGTTAAAATTACAGTGGGTACTGAAATTATACAATATGATGGCTATATTGAGTCATGTCTAAGGTTAGCAATTTCCGTCAGTATTACTATTATACAATATGATGGCTACACTGAGTCAAGTCTAAGGTTAACAACTACCGTCAGTATTACTATTACACAATATGATGGCTATACTGAGTCACGTCTAAGATTAACAATTACTGTCAGTATTACTATCATACAATGTGATGGCTATACTGAGTCACATCTAAGGTTAAAATTACAGCGGGTACTGAAATTATACAATATGATGGCTATATTGAGTCATGTCTAAGGTTAGCAATTTCCGTCAGTATTACTATTATACAATATGATGGCTACACTGAGTCACATCTAAGGTTAAAATTACAGCGAGTATTGCAACTATACAATATGATGGCTATACTGAGTCACGTCTAAGATTAACAATTACTGTCAGTATTACTATCATACAATGTGATGGCTATACTGAGTCATGTCTAAGGTTAACAATTACAGTCTCTATTACTATTATAACATATGATGGCTATACTGAGTCACATCTAAGGTTAACAATTACAGCCAGTATAACTATTATACAATATGTTGGCTACACCAAGTCACATCTAAGGTTAACAGTTAGAGCCAGTATTGCTATTATACAATATGATAGTGATACTGAGTTATGTCTAAGGTTAACAATTACAGCCAGTATTATATTATATAATATGATGGCGATACCGAGTCACGATTAAGGTTAACAATTAACACCAGTATTACTATTATACAATATGATGTCTATACTAAATCACATCTAAGGTTAACAATTACAGCCAGTATTACTATTATACAATATGATGGTTATACTGAGTCACATCTAAGGTTAACAATTACAGCCAGTATTACTATTATACAATATGATGGTTATAGTGAGTCACATCTAAGGTTAACAATTACTGTCAGTATTACTATTATACAATATGATGGCTATAATGAGTCACATCTAAGGTTAACAGTTACAGCCAGTATTACTATTATACAATATGATGGCTATTCCAAGTCACATCTAAGGTTAACAATTACAGCCAGTATTACTATTTTATACAATATGATGGTTATACTGAGTCACATCTAAGGTTAACAATTACCGCCAGTATTACTGTTATACAATATGATGGCTATAATGAGTCACATCTAAGGTTAACAGTTACAGCCAGTATTACTATTATACAATATGATGGCTATATTGAGTCACGTCTAATGTTAGCAATTACAGCCAGTATAACTATTATACAATATGTTGGCTACACCAAGTCACGTCTAAGGTTAACAATTACAGCCAGCATTACTATTATACAATATGATGGTTATACTGAGTCACATCTAAGGTTAACAATTACCGCCAGTATTACTATTATACAATATGATGGCTATAATGAGTCACATCTAAGGTTAACAATTACAGCCAGTATTACTATTATACAATATGATGGCTATACTGAGTCACATCTAAGGTTAACAATTACCACCAGTATTTCTATTATATAATATGATGGCAATACTGAGTTACATCTAAGGTTAACAATTACCGCCAGTATTACTATTATACAATATGATGGCTATACTGAGTCACATCTAAGGTTAACAATTACAGCCAGTATTACTATTATACAATATGATGGCTATACTGAGTCACATCTAAGGTTAACAATTACAGCCAGTATTACTATTATACAATATGATGGCTATACTGAGTCATGTCTAAGGTTAACAATTACAGCCAGTATTACTATTATACAATATGATGGTGATACTGAGTCACATCTAAGGTTAACAATTACAGCCAGTATTACTATTATACAATATGATGGTTATACTGAGTCACGTCTAAGGTTAACAATTACAGCCAGTATTACTATTATACAATATGATGGCTATACTGAGTCACATCTAAGGTTAACAATTACAGCCAGTATTACTATTATACAATATGATGGTTATACTGAGTCACATCTAAGGTTAACAATTACAGCCAGTATTACTATTATACAATATGATGGTTATACTGAGTCACGTCTAAGGTTAACAATTACAGCCAGTATTACTATTATACAATATGATGGCTATACTGAGTCACATCTAAGGTTAACAATTACAGCCAGTATTACTATTATACAATATGATGGCTATACTGAGTCACATCTAAGGTTAACAATTACAGCCAGTATTACTATTATACAATATGATGGCTATACTGAGTCATGTCTAAGGTTAACAATTACAGCCAGTATTACTATTATACAATATGATGGTTATACTGAGTCACATCTAAGGGTAACAATTACTATCAGTATTACTATTATACAATGGCAGTATGACTGGTATAGGAAGAGAGATAGCTGATATGATGGAGAAAAGGAAGTTTGATATATTGTGTGTGCAAGAGACCCAGTAGAAGGGAAGTAAGGTCAGGTGTTTAGGAAACGGGTTCAAATTGTTCTATCATGGTGTGGATGGCAGGAGAAATGGGGTAGGGGTTATACTAAAGGAACAATATGCCAAGAGTGTTTTAGACATGAAGAGAGTGTCTGACAGAGTGATGTTTATGAAGCTCAGAATTCATGGTGTAATGATGAATGTTGTTAGTGCATATGCTCCACAAGTTGGGTGTACGATGGATGAGAAAGAGAAATTTTGGAGTGAGTTGGATGAAGTTGCGGTGAGTGGACCCAAGGGTGAGAGACTAGTGATTGGAGCAGACTTTAATGGGCATGTTGCTGAAGTGAACAGAGGGGATGAGGAATTGATGGGTAGTTATGGTGTTAAGGAGAGGAATGCAGAAGGTCAGATGGTTGTGGATTTTGCGAAAAGGATGGATATGGCTGTGGTGAATACATATTTTAAGAAGAGGGAGGAGCATAGGGTGACGTACAAGAGTGGAGGAAGATGCAAACAGGTGGATTATATCCTATGTAGGAGGGCCAGTCTGAAGGAGATTGGATACTGTAAACTGGTGGCAGGGGAAAGTGTAGTTAAGCACCATAGAATGGTGGTCTGTAGGATGACGTTGGTGATCAAGAAGAGGAGGAGGAGTGTGAAAGCAGTGCCAAGGATTACATGGTGGAAGTTAAAAAAGGGTGATTGTGAAGTGGAGTTTAGGGAAGAGTTAAGACAGGCACTGGGAGGCAGTGGAGAGTTACTGAATAGCTGGGTAACTACAGCAGAACTAGTAAGGGAGACTGCTAGAAAGGTGCTTGGTGTGACATCTGGAAGAAGGACAAGGAGACCTGGTGGTGGAATGAGGAAGTACAGGAGAGTATACAGAGGAAGAGGCTGGCGAAGAAGAAGTGGGATTGTCAAAGAGATGAAGAAAGTAGACATGAGTATATGGAGATGAGGCGCATGGCAAAGAGAGAGGTGGTGAAAGCTAAGGATAAGGCGTATGGAGAGTTGTATGAGAGATTGGACACTAAAGAGGGAGAAAAGGACCTGTACCGATTGGCTAGACAGAGGGACAGAGCTGGGAAAAATGTGCAGCAGGTAAAGGTGATAAAGGACAGTGAGGGAAAGGTACTCACAAGAGAGGAGAGTGTGTTGAGTAGATGGAAAGAGTACTTTGAGGGGCTGATGAATGAAGAGAATGAGAGAGAGAGAGAAGGTTGGATGATGTGGGGATAGTGAATCAGGAAGCAAAACAGATTAGCAAGGAGGAAGTAAGGACAGCTATGAAGAGGATGAAGAATGGAAAGGCTGTTGGCCCAGATGACATCCCAATGGAAGCATGGAGGTGCTTAGGAGAAATGGCAGTGGAATGTTTAACTAGATTGTTTAATGAAATTTTGGAAAGTCAGAGGATGCCTGAGGAGTGGAGAAAAAGTGTTTTGGTACCTATCTTTAAGAATAAGGGTGATGTGCAGAGCTGCAGTAACTACAGAGGGATAAAATTGATCAGTCACAGCTTGTTTATGGGAAGGAGTAGTGGAAGCTAGGTTAAGAAGGGAGGTGATGATTAGTGATCAGCAGTATGGTTTAATGCCAGGCAAGAGCACTACAGATACAATGTTTGCTCTGAGAGTGTTATTGGAGAAATACAGAGAAGGTCAGAAGGAGTTGCATTGTGTCTTTGTAGACTTGGAGAAAGCATATGACAGGGTGCCTAGAGAAGAGTTGTGGTATTGTATGAGGAAGTCGGGGCAGAGAAGTATGTAAGAGTGGTACAGGATATGTAATGAGGTAGTGTGACAGTGGTGAAGTCTGCAGTGGGAGTGACAGATCCATTTAAGGTGGAGGTGGGATTACATCAAGGATCAGCTCTGAGTCCTTTCTTATTTGCAGTGGTGATGGACAAGTTGACAGATGAGATCAGACAGGAGGCCCCGTGGACTATGATGTTTGCAGATGACATTGTGATCTGTAGTGAGAGTAGGAATCAGGTTGAGGAGACTCTGGAGAGGGGGAGATATGCTCTAGAGAGCAGAGGAATGAAGGTCAGCAGGGCTAAGACAGAATATATATGTGTAAATGAGAGGGAGGGTAGAGGAATGGTGAGGATGCAGGGAGTAGAGTTGGTAAAGGTGGACAAGTTTAACCATCATATTGTATCAACAGTTCAGAGTAATGGTGAATGTGGAAGAGAGGTGAAGAAGAGAGTACAGGCAGGGTGGAATGGGTGGAGAAGAGTGTCAGGAGTGATTTGTGACAAACGGGTACCAGTAAGAGTGAAAGGGAAGGTCTGCAAGAGGGTAGTGAGACCAGCTATGTTATATGGGTTGGAGACAGTGGCATTGACAAAAAGGCAGGAGTCAGAGCTGGATGTGGCAGAGTTAAAGATGTTAAGATTTGCACTCGGTGTGACTAGGATGGATAGGATTAGGAATCAGTATATTAGAGGGTCAGCTCATGTTGGACAGTTTGGAGACAAAGCAAGAGAGATGAGATTGCGTTGGTTTGGACATGTGCTGAGGAGGGATGATGGGTATATAGGAAAAAAGATGCTAAGGATGGAGCTGCCAGGCAAGAGGAAAAGAGGAAGGCCTAAGATAAGGTTTATGGATGTGGTGAGAGAGGACATGCAGGCAGTTGGTGTGACAGAGCAAGATGCAGAGGACAGGAAGAAATGGAAAGAGATGATCCGCTGTGGTGACCCCTAATGGGAAAAGCCGAAAGATGATGATGATTACTATTATACAATATGATGGTTATACTGAGTCACATCTCAGGTTAACGATTATAGCCTGTATTCCTATTATACAATATGATGGCTATACTGAGTCTCATCTATGGTTAACAATTACCGTCAGTATTAGTATTATACAATATGATGGCTATATTGAGTCTCGTTTATGGTTAACAATTACCGTCAGTATTTCTATTATACAATATGGTGGCTATACTGAGTTATATCTAAGGTTAACAATTACTGCCAGTATTATTATTAAACAATATGATGGTGATAATAAGTCACCTGTAAGTTTACCAATTGCAGCCAGTATTACTATTATACAATATGATGGCTATACTGAGTCACATCTAAGGCTAACAATTACCGCCAGTATTACTATTATACAATATGATGGCTATACTGAGTCACATCTAAGGTTAACAATTACCATCAGTATTACTATTATACAATATGATGGCTATACTGAGTCACGTCTAAGGTTAACAATTACCGCCAGTATTACTATTATACAATATGATGGCTATACTGAGTCACATCTAAGTTTAACAGTTACAGCCAGTATTACTATTATACAATATGATGGCTATACTGAGTCACATCTAAGGTTAACAATTACAGCCAGTATTACTATTATACAATATGATGGCTATACTGAGTCACATCTAAGGTTAACAATTACCATCAGTATTAGTATTATACGATATGATGGCTGTACTGAGTCATATCTAAACTTCACAATTACAGCCACTATTACCACTATACAATATGATGGCTATACTGAGTAATGTCTAAGGTTAACAATTACAGCCAGTATTACTATTATACAATATGATGGCTATACTGAGTCATGTCTAAGGTTAACAATTACAGCCAGTATTACTATTATACAATATGATGGTGATACTGAGTCATATCTAAGGTTAACAACTACTGTCAGTATTACTATTATACAATATGATGGCTATACCGAGTCACAACATATGTTAATAATTACCACCAGTGTTATTATTATACAATATGGGGGTTATACTGAGTCACGACTAAGGTTAACAATTACCGCCAGTATTACTATTATACAATATGATAGCGATACTGAGTCATGTCTAAGGTTAACAATTACCGCCAGTATTACTATTATACAATATGATGGCTATACTGAGTCACATCTAAGTTTAACAGTTACAGCCAGTATTACTATTATACAATATGATGGCGATACTGAGTCACGTCTAAGGTTAACAATTACAGCCAGTATTACTATTATACAATATGATGGCTATACTGAGTAATGCCTAAGATTAACAATTACAGCCAGTATCACTATTATGCAATGTGATGGCTATACTGAGTCAAATCTAAGGTTATCAACTACCCTCAGTATTAGTATTATACGATATGATGGCTGTACTGAGTCATATCTAAACTTCACAATTACAGCCACTATACAATATGATGGCTATACCGATTAATGTCTAACTTTAAAAATTATAGCCAGTATTACTATTGTACAATATGATGGCTACACTGAGTAATGTCTAAGGTTAACAATTACAGCCAGTATTACTATTATACAATATGATGGCTATACTGAGTCATGTCTAAGGTTAACAATTACCGCCAGTATTACTATTATACAATATGATGGCTATACCGAGTCACATCTAAGGTTAACAATTACAGCCAGTATTACTATTATACAATATGATAGCTATACCGAGTGATGATTAAGGTTAACAATTACAGTCAGTATTACTATTATACAATATGATGGTTATACCTATACATCAAATGTAGAAAAGCATCCTTAGGAAAAAGCTTAGCATATATTTAGAGCTGCCTCTTTAAGCGATTTAATTGATTTGTTTATTTAATGATTTAATTGTTTAATTGTGAGTATTTTAGTATATAATGGATGGTTTCTTACTCATTTATTGTAACCTGATGAAGCGCGCCATAGTTTTATATTAAATCTTTTATGCACTTTGTGGTGGTTCCTTACAGTTCTTCTACACAATATGATGGTTATACTGAGTCACATCTAAGGTTAACAATTACAGCCAGTATTACTATTATACAATATGATGGCTATACTGAGTCACATCTAAGGTTAACAGTTACAGCCAGTATTACTATTATACAATATGATGGCTATACTGAGTCACATCTAAGGTTAACAGTTACAACCAGTATTACTATTATACAATATGATGGCTATACTGAGTCACGTCTAAGGTTAACAGTTACAACCAGTATTACTATTATACAATATGATGGTGATACTGAGTCACGTCTAAGGTTAACAATTACAGCCAGTATTACTATTATACAATATGATGGCTATACTGAGTCACATCTAAGGTTAACAATTACAGCCAGTATTACTATTATAAAATATGATGGCTATACAGAGTCATGTCTAATGTTAAAAATTACAGCCAGTATTACTATTATACAATATGATGGCTATACTGAGTCACATCTAAGGTTAACAATTACCGTCAGTATTACTATTATACAATATGATGGCTATACCGAGTCACATCTAAGGTTAACAATTACCATCAGTATTACTATTATACAATATGATGGCTATACTGAGTCATGTCTAAGTTTAACAATTACAGCCAGTATTACTATTATACAATATGATGGCTATACTGAGTCATGTCTAAGGTTAACAATTACAGCCAGTATTACTATTATACAATATGATGGCTATACCGAGTCACGCCTAATGTTAACAATTACTATCTGTATTACTATTATACAATATGATGGCTATACTGAGTCATGTCTAAGGTTAACAATTACAGCCAGTATTACTATTATACAATATGATGGCTATACTGAGTCACATCTAAGGTTAACAATTACCACCAGTATTACTATTATACAATATGATGGCTATACTGAGTCACATCTAAGGTTAACAATTACAGCCAGTATTACTATTATACAATATGATGGTTATACTGAGTCACATCTAAGGTTAACAATTACAGCCAGTATTACTATTATACAATATGATGGCTATACTGAGTCACATCTAAGGTTAACAATTACAGCCAGTATTACTATTATACAATATGATGGCTATACTGAGTCACATCTAAGGTTAACAATTACAGCCAGTATTACTATTATACAATATGATGGCTATACTGAGTCACATCTAAGGTTAACAATTACCGTCAGTATTACTATTATACAATATGATGGCTATACTGAGTCATGTCTAAGGTTAACAATTACAGCCAGTATTACTATTATACAATATGATGGCTATACTGAGTCACATCTAAGGTTAACAATTACAGCCAGTATTACTATTATACAATATGATGGCTATACTGAGTCACATCTAAGGTTAACAATTACAGCCAGTATTACTATTATACAATATGATGGCTATACTGAGTCACATCTAAGGTTAACAATTACAGCCAGTATTACTATTATACAATATGATGGCTATACTGAGTCACATCTAAGGTTAACAATTACAGCCAGTATTACTATTATACAATATGATGGCTATACTGAGTCACATCTAAGGTTAACAATTACCATCAGTATTACTATTATACAATATGATGGCTATACTGAGTCACATCTAAGGTTAACAATTACAGCCAGTATTACTATTATACAATATGATGGCTATACTGAGTCACATCTAAGGTTAACAATTACCATCAGTATTACTATTATACAATATGATGGCTATACTGAGTCACATCTAAGGTTAACAATTACAGCCAGTATTACTATTATACAATATGATGGCTATACTGAGTCATGTCTAAGGTTAACAATTACCATCAGTATTACTATTATACAATATGATGGCTATACTGAGTCACATCTAAGGTTAACAATTACAGCCAGTATTACTATTATAAAATATGATGGCTATACAGAGTCATGTCTAATGTTAAAAATTACAGCCAGTATTACTATTATACAATATGATGGCTATACTGAGTCACATCTAAGGTTAACAATTACAGCCAGTATTACTATTATACAATATGATGGCTATACTGAGTCACGTCTAAGGTTAACAATTACCATGTGTATTACTATTATACAATATGATGGCTATACTGAGTCATGTCTAAGGTTAACAATTACCGGCAGTATTACCATCATACAATATGATGTATATACCGAGTCACGTCTAAGGTTAACAATTACAGCCAGTATTACTATTATACAATATGATGGCTATACTGAGTCACATCTAAGATTAACAATTACAGCCAGTATTACTATTATACAATATGATGGCTATACTGAGTCATGTCTAAGGTTAACAATTACCATCAGTATTACTATTATACAATATGATGGCTATACTGAGTCACATCTAAGGTTAACAATTACAGCCAGTATTACTATTATACAATATGATGGCTATACTGAGTCACATCTAAGGTTAACAATTACCATCAGTATTACTATTATACAATATGATGGCTATACCGAGTCACATCTAAGGTTAACAATTACCACCAGTGTTATTATTATACAATATGATAGCGATACTGAGTCATGTCTAAGGTTAACAATTACCACCAGTATTACTATTATACAATATGATGGCTATACTGAGTCACATCTAAGGTTAACAATTACAGCCAGTATTACTATTATACAATATGATGGCTATATTGAGTCACGTCTAAGGTTAACAATTACAGCCAGTATTACTATTATACAATATGATGGCTATACTGAGTCACATCTAAGATTAACAATTACAGCTAGTATTGCCATTATACAATATGATGGCTACACTGGGTCAAGTTTAAGGTTAACAATTACCGTCAGTATTAGTATTATACAATATGATGGCTATATTGAGTCACATCTATGGTTAACAGTTACAGCCAGTATTACTATTATACAACATGATGATGATACTGAGTCACATCTAAGGTTAACAATTACAGCCAGTATTACTATTATACAATATGATGGCTATACTGAGTCATGTCTAAGGTTAACAATTACAGCCAGTATTACTATTATGCAATATGATGGCTATACTGAGTCATATCTAAGGTTAACAATTACAATCAGTATTACTATTATACAATATGATGGCTATACTGAGTCACATCTAAGGTTAACAATTACAGCCAGTATTACTATTATACAATATGATGGCTATACTGAGTCACATCTAAGGTTAACAATTACCATCAGTATTACTATTATACAATATGATGGCTATACTGAGTCACATCTAAGGTTAACAATTACAGCCAGTATTACTATTATACAATATGATGGCTATACTGAGTCACATCTAAGGTTAACAATTACAGCCAGTATTACTATTATACAATATGATGGCTATACTGAGTCACATCTAAGGTTAACAATTACAGCCAGTATTACTATTATACAATATGATGGCTATACTGAGTCACGTCTAATGTTAACAATTACAGCCAGTATTACTATTATACAATATGATGGCTATACTGAGTCACATCTAAGGTTAACAGTTACAGCCAGTATTACTATTATACAATATGATGGTGATACTGAGTCACATCTAAGGTTAACAATTACTGTCAGTATTACTATTATACAATATGATGGCTATACTGAGTCATGACTAAGGTTAACAATTACAGCCAGTATTACTATTATACAATATGATGGCTATACTGAGTCATGTCTAAGGTTAACAATTACAGCCAGTATTACTATTATACAATATGATGGCTATACTGAGTCACGTCTAAGGTTAACAATTACAGCCAGTATTACTATTATACAATATGATGGCTATACTGAGTCACATCTAAGGTTAACAATTACAGCCAGTATTACTATTATACAATATGATGGCTATACTGAGTCACGTCTAAGGTTAACAATTACCACCAGTATTACTATTATACAATATGATGGCTATACTGAGTCACATCTAAGGTTAACAATTACAGCCAGTATTACTATTTTATACAATATGATGGCGATACTGAGTCACATCTAATGTTAACAATTACTACAAGTATTACTATTATTTAATATGATGGCCATACTGAGTCACATCTAAGGTTAACAGTTACAGCCAGTATTACTATTATACAATATGATGGCTATACTGAGTCATGTCTAAGGTTAACAATTACAGCCAGTATTACTATTATACAATATGATGGCTATACTGAGTCACATCTAAGGTTAACAATTACAACCAGTATTACTATTATACAATATGATGGCTATACTGAGTCACATCTAAGGTTAACAATTACAGCCAGTATTACTATTATACAATATGATGGCTATACTGAGTCACATCTAAGGTTAACAATTACAGCCAGTATTACTATTATACAATATGATGGCTATACTGAGTCACATCTAAGGTTAACAATTACAGCCAGTATTACTATTATACAATATGATGGCTATACTGAGTCACATCTAAGGTTAACAATTACAGCCAGTATTACTATTATACAATATGATGGCTATACTGAGTCACATCTAAGGTTAACAATTACAGCCAGTATTACTATTATACAATATGATGGCTATACTGAGTCATGTCTAAGGTTAACAATTACAGCCAGTATTACTATTATACAATATGATGGCTATACTGAGTCATGTCTAAGGTTAACAATTACAGCCAGTATTACTATTATACAATATGATGGCTATACTGAGTCATGTCTAAGGTTAACAATTACAGCCAGTATTACTATTATACAATATGATGGCTATACTGAGTCATGTCTAAGGTTAACAATTACAGCCAGTATTACTATTATACAATATGATGGCTATACCGAGTCATGACTAAGGTTAACAATTACCACCAGTATTACTATTATACAATATGATGGTTATACTGAGTCATGTCTAATGTTAAAAATTACAGCCAGTATTACTATTATACAATATGATGGCTATACTGAGTCATGTCTAAGGTTAACAATTACAGCCAGTATTACTATTATACAATATGATGGCGATACTGAGTCACGTCTAAGTTTAACAATTACCACCAGTATTACTATTATACAATATGATGGCTATACTGAGTCACATCTAAGGTTAACAATTACAGCCAGTATTACTATTATACAATATGATGGCTATACTGAGTCATGTCTAAGGTTAACAATTACAGCCAGTATTACTATTATACAATATGATGGCTATACTGAGTCACATCTAAGTTTAACAAATACCACCAGTATTACTATTATACAATATGATGGCTATACTGAGTCACATCTAAGGTTAACAATTACAGCCAGTATTACTATTATACAATATGATGGCTATACTGAGTCATGTCTAAGGTTAACAATTACAGCCAGTATTACTATTATACAATATGATGGCGATACTGAGTCACGTCTAAGTTTAACAAATACCACCAGTATTACTATTCTACAATATGATGGTTATACTGAGTCACGTCTAAGGTTAACAGTTACAGCCAGTATTACTATTATACAATATGAAGGCGATATCAAACAAAGCTCCTCATTAGCAAAAATCTTGATGATTGGATGGGAAATAGGAAATTCACCCTGGGGATCAGCTCTGTGGCTCTGTTCGACTGTGGAACAGGAAAATAATTTTCTTGGGTGGCAAAAGCCAGGGTACCTTTTTGTCTGGGCTTGTATAGGCCCCAGGGTCGATAGCCTAGTACCTACCTATGAACCTATGAATCTATGATACTGAGTCACGTCTAAGGTTAACAATTACCGCCAGTATTACTGTTATATAATATGATGGCTATACCAAGTCATGTCAAAGGTTAACAATTACAGCCAGTATTACTATTGTACAGTATGATGGTTATAGTGAGTCATGTCTAAGGTTAACAATTACACCAAAAATTACTATTATACAATATGATGGCTACAGTTACAGCCAGTATTACTATTATACAATATGATGGCTATACTGAGTCACATCTAAGGTTAACAGTTACAGCCAGTATTACTATTATACAATATGATGGCTATACTGAGTCACATCTAAGGTTAACAATTACAGCCAGTATTACTATTATACAATATGATGGCTATACTGAGTCACATCTAAGGTTAACAATTACAGCCAGTATTACTATTATACAATATGATGGCTATACAGAGTCACATCTAAGGTTAACAGTTACAGCCAGTATTACTATTATACAATATGATGGCTATACTGAGTCATGTCTAAGGTTAACAATTACAGCCAGTATTACTATTATACAATATGATGTGAGTCATGTCTAAGGTTAACAATTACACCAAAAATTATTATTATACAATATGATGGCTATAATGAGTCATGTGTAAGGTTAACAATTAAAGTCAGTATTGCCATTATACAATATGATGGCTATACTGAGTCATGTTTAAGGTTAACAATTACCGCCAGTATTACGATTATACAATATGATGGCTATACTGAGTCACATCTAAGATTAACAATTACAGCTAGTATTGCCATTATACAATATGATGGCTATACTGAGTCTCGTCTATGATTAACAATTACCGGCAGTATTTCTATTATACAATATGGTGGCTATACTGAGTCTTGTCTATGGTTAACAATTACCGGCAGTATTTCTATTATACAATATGGTGGCTATACTGAGTCATATCTAAGGTTAACAGTTACAGCCAGTATTACTATTATACAATATGGTGGCTATACTGAGTCATATCTAAGTTTAACAATTAATGCCAGTATTATTATTATTATAAAATATGATGGCGATAATAAGTCACATGTAAGTTTACCAATTGCAGCCAGTATTACTAATTTACAAAATGATGGCTATACTCAGTCAGGTCTAAGATTAACAATTACTGTTAGTGTTACTATTATACAATATGATGACTATACTGAGTCACATCTAAGGTTAACAATTACAGCCAGTATTACTATTATACAATATGATGGCTATACTGAGTCACATCTAAGGTTAACAATTACAGCCAGTATTACTATTATACAATATGATGGCTATACTGAGTCACATCTAAGGTTAACAATTACAGCCAGTATTACTATTATACAATATGATGGCTATACTGAGTCACGTCTAAGGTTAACAATTACAGCCAGTATTACTATTATACAATATGATGGCTATACTGAGTCACGTCTAAGGTTAACAATTACAGCCAGTATTACTATTATGCAATATGATGGCTATACTGAGTCACATCTAAGGTTAACAATTAATGCCAGTATTACTATTATGCCCTTACTGCCTATGCACCTGCTCTATAAGAACCCTTCAGGGCTATGTACCTGCTGTATAAAAACCCTTCCTGGCTATGTACCTGCTCTATACCAACTCTTTCTGGCTGTGAATATGCTCTATAACAAAACTTCCTAGCTATGAACCTGCTCTATAACAACCCTTCCTGGCTATGTACCTGCTCTATATCAACTCTTCCTGGCTATGTACCTGCTCTATAACAACCCTTCCTGGCTATATACCTGCTTTATAACAGCAATTCCTGGTTCTGTTCCTGCTCTAACCAACCCTTCCTGGCTATGTACCTGCTCTATAACAACCCTTCCTGGCTATGTACCTGCTCTATAACAACCCTTCCTGGCTATATACCTGCTTTATAACAACACTTCCTTGTTGTGTTCCTGCTCTATAACAACCCTTCTTGGCTATGTACCTGCTCTATAACAACCCTTCCTGGCTATGTACCTGCTCTATAACAACCCTTCCTGGCTATGTACCTGCTCTATAACAACCTTTATGGGCTTTGTACCTGCTCCACAACAACCCTTCCTGGCTATGTACCTGCTGTATAACATCCCTTTCTGCCTATGAAATTACTGTATAACAACCCTTCCTGGCTATGTACCTGCTCTATAATGACCCTTCCTGGCTATGTACCTGCTCTATAAACACCCTTACTGCCTATGTACCTGCTCTATAACAACCCTTCAGGGCTATGTACCTGCTCTATAAAAACCCTTCCTGGCTGTGTACCTGCTCTATAACAACATTTACTGGTA
>NC_056745.1:17695012-17712498 GCF_019279795.1 Protopterus annectens
AAAACAGCTTACCACCTGCTATAACAAAATTGCAAAATTCGCCATCAGCCATAAGTCCTCCACTCACCACTGTTTCTCCCTCCATAAACTAAAATGGCTAGAACTTCCCAATCAACTAACTTGCACTCAACTAACTCTAGCCCATAAGCTTATTCTAAACCCCTCCCTCTGTCCCTCCCTTTCCTCTGCCTTTAAAATGCACCTACCTAACAGAGTTCTAAGGTCAAATAATCAAAATCTGCTAGAAGTGCACAAACCTACTCATCCCCCAGGCAAAAACCTTCTCTCCTTCAGCCTCGCTCGCCTCTGGAACTCCCTACCCCCCACTCATCCGCACCACCTCTAACCACTCTACCTTCAAAAAGTCTCTTTTCTTACATCTAGCATCACAGTGGGAATGCTCTTGCTCCCACCCTACATAACTAACTCTACCTAATTTCTTTCAGTATCACATCCTACTTTTATTTAGTTACTATGTTTGTTCTCTAATCTGATTTGCTGTTTACATTTGTTCTATTACTATTTGTTCTATTACTAGCATGCTTCTTTCCATGTATTAACTGTTATTACTGCTATTCTGTATTTGATAAGTTGTATTTTTATTTCTGCCTACGTAGTATTAATATCTCTCTGTACCTACATTGTCACTGTCAAATGTTGAATGTACATTTTGTCTTGGAGCTTTTCTCCCCAGGACTCCATTGAAAACGGGTTCTTTTTGGCCCAATGGACTATCCTGGTAAACCAACTGCAATAAATAAATAAATAATAAATAAATAAGTAGAAGCACAAGCTAAAAACAATTGGTCAGATTTCCTGAAAATCTTGGTCCTGTCCAGGTAAAAGCGAAGCTGCCTGTGTATGTCTAAAGAATGCAAAATTCTCTCCTCTTCACTTTGAGGATTTGGATAGAAGGTAGGTAAATGAATAGTCTGATTCAAGGCTACTTTCGAAACCACCTTAGGCATAAAGGTGGGGTTAATCCTCAGGGAAACCCTGTCCTGATTGAAAATAATGAAGGGTTCCACAGCCATGAGCGCTTGTAATTCCGAAACTCTTCTGGCAGAGGTTATAGCTAAAAGAAAAGCAGTTTTCCATGATAAAAACTTTAAATCTGTGAAAGCTTCAGGTAAAAAGGAGACAAAGTTAACTTTTCCAAAACAAAGTTGAGATCCCAAGCGGGAACTGGTGCTCTTATAGGGGGCCTTATATTCTTTGCCCCTCTGAGGTATTGTTTAAGTAAGGGATGAGAAAAAATTAGGGGATCCGTATTGTAGTGTGCAGAAATAGCAGAGGCATGAATTTTGATAGATGAAAAAGATAGGCCCTTATGTAACATCTCTGTTAGGTATTGTAAAATCAGAGGAATGTTTGGAACTGCAGTATGAAAACCTTGGGCCTGATTCCAGGAGCAAAATCTTTTCCATTTACCTGCATAAGATTTCCTGGTACTGGGCTTTCTAGCTTCAAGTATTATGTCCATTACCTCTTTGGTAAGGTATAGAGTTGCTTAAAGACCCTGGATCAGCCAGGCTGCAAAATTCAGAGTTTTGACATGGCTGTGCAGGATCCAGCCATCTTGTTTAGACAGTACATGTGGAATTTGTGGCAGAATCCAGGGTGGACCCTGAGCCAAATTCATCAGGGTTGAATACCAGAATTGCCGAGGCCAGTTGGGAGCCAACAAAATCATTTGCGGTCTGTCCTGTTTGATCTTCAGAAGTACCCGTGGTAGAAGAGGCAAAGGAGGAAAAGCATATACTGAGAGGCGTTTCCAACTGAATGAGAGGGCATTCACTTCCCATGCCAGTTTGTGGTAAGTCCTCATGCAGAATGTTTGAAGTTGATGGTTTTGGGGGGATGCAGAAAGATCTATGTCCGGGCAGCCCCATGCCTCTGTTATCATCCTGAATATCCGAACATCCAACATCCATTCATGTGGATCCGAAAGGTTGCTGCTTAGACTGTCTGCCAGAGTGTTGTCTTTTCCTGGCAGGAATTGAGCTTGTAAGTCTACCTTGCTGGCCAGTGCTGTGTTCCACAGAGTCATGGCCAATCTGCACAGAGGGTAAGAGTGAGAGCCTCCCTGCTTGTTTATGTACCACATCACTGTAGTGTTGTCTGTCTTTATCAGTAATTGCCTCGGTAGAATAAGATCCTTGAAGGCTGTCAGGGCATTCTGTACAGCTAGCATTTCCTTCAAATTTATGTGCAGGTGCATTTGGTCCTCTGTCCAAGCACCCTGAAGACATCTCCCTTGCATGTGGGCTCCCCATGCATAGTCCGAGGCATCTGTCATTATGACTTGATTGGCTGGAGTGGGACAGAAAGGCTTCCCCTTGTTCTGGAGACAGGCCTCGGCCCACCAAAGAAATTCCTGCTGGAGGCAAGGCAAAATTGTGATCACTGTTTCCAAACTGTGGCAATGCTGAGACCATACACTCTTGAGGTACCACTGTATTTTCCTCATATGCAGTCTTGCATATGGTATTAACAGAATGCAGGATACCATGTAACCCAAAGCCTGCAGAATATTTCTTGCAGTTATCTGACTCATTGAGGCTAGGTTTTTGAAAGAGGAAGCCAGTTGCACTTTTTTGTCTGGTGTTAAGTAAGCCATTTGGGTTGTAGTGCACAGAAGAGCACCCAGTAAAATAATCTGTTGTGTGGGCACCAGATTTGATTTCTTTAGGTTCACTGTGAACCCTAGGCACCTGAGAAGATGCTGCACAAAAGCCAGATGCTGAAGTAAAGTCTCCTTGTTGTCCGCTTGAATGAGACAATCATCCAGATAAGGGTATATTTGAATTTCTTTCTGTCTGCAAAATGCCATTACTGGTGCCAGGCACTTTGTAAAGACCCTGGGCGCAGTAGATAAGCAAAGGGCAGCACAGAGAATTGGTAATTCTTTGAGCCCGCTTTGAATCTCAGGTACTTTCTGCACTCTTGCCTTATGGGAATATGCAGGTAAGCTTCTTTCATGTCCAAAGTCACCATCCAAGCATTCTTGCTCAGCATAGGCAGCAGCTGCTGCAGAGTGAGCATCTTGAATTTTGGTATATCTAGGAATGTGTTTAATATGGAAAGGTCCAGGATTGGTCTCCATGTGTTTTCCTTCCTGGGAACCAGGAAAAGTCTTGAATAAAAAGCTTGCCCTATTTCTGAGTTTGGTACCAATCCTATGGCCCTCATTGCCATGAGGGACTGAACTTGCTGTTGTGCCTCTGCCCATCTATTTGGTTTTGGCAAGGTATGGAAATGAAACTTGTAACCCCTTAAAACTATGTCCAGAACCCATTTGTTTTGGGTTATGCAGCGCCAACTGTGATAAAAAAGAGAGATTTTTCCTCCCAAAGGTGCTTCCAGGAGGAGAGCCCCTGGAGCTAGTAAGGGAGAGTCATAATGACTGTTTCCTGTAAGGTTGTGACTTATCTTCCCCTCCCTTGGGAGAGGGGGCACTCCACTGCCTGTTTCTGAAAGGGGTCTGTGCCTGTCCTCTTCCTCTGGAACGCCTGTATCTGCCTCTTTGAGGTCTGTCCGAGCTCGGAAAGGACCAAGGCTTAGCTGGCCAGTTCCTGCTAAATCTAGGGGGTTGTACCTGTAGAAAATCTTTAACCGTCTGCATAGATTTGGCGTTGTCTTCCATTTTCTTTAATACCTCCTCAGCTTTGGCCCCAAACAAAACACTGTGCTGCAAAGGGGCATCTAAAAGTTTTGCCTTAACCTGATCTGGCAAACTTTGTTCTTTTAACCAAACATGCCTTCTAATAACTGCTCCAGTTGCTGCAGCCCTGCAAGAAGCCTCCAAAGAATCAAAACCACAGTGCAGGGTATGTTTACCCACCTGCTCAGTAGCATGCAATAAATCCTGTAACTCCTTATTTTCTGCACCACCAGAAACAGCTGACATCTTTTGTTTTAATACAGACAAAAGGTATTGCTGATATTTCAACATATGAAATTGACAAGTCAAAGCTCTAATAGACAACGTAGCAGAAGTATAGACTTTTTTGCCCCATCTTTCCAAGGCTCTGGACTCTCTGTCAGAGGGAATAGGATTCTTAGCAGAGGCCGCTTTAACACCCTTAGGGCCCTGAGAAATAGTTTCTGGATCAGCTGAAGGGTTCTTAAAAAGGAATTTGTGAGAATCTGGAACCCTACAATACCTATCCAGTTTGACAGGAGCAGGAGGAAAAGAATCAGGAGAGAGGGAAGCCTCTGTAAAAACATCATCCACAATGTCCAATACAGGGGGGGGGGGTAGCTAGGGGCCTATGCTGAGGGAGAAGAAGAAAATCTCTAAGCCTTTTCTTGGATTCAGAGTATTCCTGCCCTTCCCAGTGAAAATGCTCTATCATGTCATGCAAAGTTTCCCTAAATGAATAATCCTCAGGAGGAGAAGCTGAAGGAAGGGATTCTTCAGCATCAGAATCCTCATAAGGAGGGAAGGAATAATCCTGCTCAGAGGAAGAAGCAGATGAAATAGACACTTGATCTGAGGAATCATAATCTCGCTCTAGTCTAGGTCTTTTGTCAGGAGGGGGATGGGAACCCCTAATCATAGTTAACAGGTCTTCAGCCATTTTAAGCATCTGTCTTTGAGGACTAGGGCCCTGATCAGAAGGGGCCTGTGCTTGCTTCTATGTCTTTGCCGGAGCCTTAGTCTTTGTCTTTGTCTTTGACTGCAAAACTGAAGCCATCTTTACATGAAGCTGTGTAGGCCTGAAAACTCCCTCAGAAGCTGGTGCCTGCACAGCGGCTCCGGACCTATCTGAGGGAGCATTATCTGAAGGTCCAGTCCCTGGAAATTCTGTAGGCCCCATCGGCTCCTCGTGGGAGTCGGTACAGGCAAGCGGTTCAAAAGTGGCAGATGACAGGGGCTGTGAAAGCACCTCACTGATGACCGACAAACCGGCAACTGGCTCTGGTAGAATAATGTCATCTGCTTTGGACCTCAGAGGCCTGTCTTTATCCTTGCGCCTCTTATACACTCCAGTAGCCGGATAAGAATCCAATGACATATTGTAATTAAATCTTGTCCCAAAATAATGAAGGGCAAAATCGTACCTACGCTTAATAGTGCATTGGTTAAATCTAGTACAAAACCTACAATTAGCTACATCGTGGTCAGGGCCTAGACAAGGTATACAGTAAGAGTGAAAATCCTTATGAGGTATTTGCTTTCCACAAGAAATACAGTTATTAACTTTTTCTGACATCGGACTGGAGCAAGAAAAAGGTTTCCCCAACGGGGTACTTAGCTTTAAGTAAGAAGTCTTCGATACAAAAGCCACCAAAAGTGAACAGGAGTCGGAAGACCGGCACTTGAGAACTGCATTGCTTCAGGCACCGCACGGCAAGAAAGACTGAGGAAAATGGTATCAGCTGAGGTCTTTATACCCCTGGTGCACTGACGTCAGGAAAGGAGCACCTTCAGCCGACATCGGACCCAGACTTTGGAACTCTGGCCAATCGAGGGCTGCCTGCCAGCAGGAAGACCCCTATAGTAATGACTGCAACAGTGAACCATGATGAACATCTGAAAGCCAATTAGAATGCAGCGTTACTATGCACACAGTAATTTGAACTTAAGAACAGCAGAAAATTGCCTCCACTCACAAAATAATCACTATCAATGTTCCAAGATAATCCCAGTCACTGTCAGACTAGGTTGTGCCCAATCCAACATGCACTGAAATCAGAAAAAAGTAGCTCAGATGATAAATGCAAATTTGAGTAATTAAAACATTTCCCTGGTGTTTGAAAAGATGGAAGAAAAGAGTCACATCCGGTAAAAACAGGCCAAATCTGGTTCTGGCAAAAACTGAAATCCACAGCTCCCTGCATGTCCCTAAATATCCAAAGCTGTTCTTACAGGTTCATAAGTACAAGGTTAACTACCTTTGCAGGCCATTTTTAGCCTAGCCAATTTTCCCTGAGTGTGAAGCAAACTCTGTACCTCTAGTCTGTAAGGTAAACACCTTAACCATTACACCACCCCATTATGAACATTATAGTTTACGCTAGTACATATCCCAACCCCTGTTCTTCTGTTAATCACATGGAAATGCTGTGATAAATATCATCGGGTGTGTAATGCTCTCTGAACATTATAGTTTACACTAGTACATATCCCAACCCCTCTTCTTCTGTTAATCACATGGAAATGTTGTGATAAATATCATGGGGTGTGTAATGCTCTCTGAACATTATAGTTTACACTAGGACATACCCCAACCCCTCTTCTTCTGTTAATTACATGGAAATGTTGTGATAAATATCATGGGGTGTGTAATGCTCTCTGAACATTATAGTTTACACTAGTACATACCCCAACCCCTCTTCTTCTGTTAATCACATGGAAATGTTGTGATAAATATCATGGGGTGTGTAATGCTCTCTGAACATTATAGTTTACACTAGTACATACCCCAACCCCTCTTCTTCTGTTAATCACATGGAAATGTTGTGATAAATATCATGGGGTGTGTAATGCTCTCTGAACATTATAGTTTACACTAGTACATACCCCAACCCCTCTTCTTCTGTTAATTACATGGAAATGTTGTGATAAATATCATGGGGTGTGTAATGCTCTCTGAACATTATAGTTTACACTAGTACATACCCCAACCCCTCTTCTTCTGTTAATCACATGGAAATGTTGTGATAAATATCATGGGGTGTGTAATGCTCTCTGAACATTATAGTTTACACTAGTACATACCCCAACCCTCTTCTTCTGTTAATTACATGGAAATGTTGTGATAAATATCATGGGGTGTGTAATGCTCTCTGAACATTATAGTTTACACTAGTACATACCCCAACCCCTCTTCTTCTGTTAATTACATGGAATGTTGTGATAAATATCATGGGGTGTGTAATGCTCTCTGAACATTATAGTTTACACTAGTACATACCCCAACCCCTCTTCTTCTGTTAATTACATGGAATGTTGTGATAAATATCATGGGGTGTGTAATGCTCTCTGAACATTATAGTTTACACTAGCACATACCCCAACCCCTATTCTTCTGTTAATTACATGGAAATGTTGTGATAAATATCATGGGGTGTGTAATGCTCTCTGAACATTATAGTTTACACTAGTACATACCCCAACCCCTCTTCTTCTGTTAATTACATGGAAATGTTGTGATAAATATCATGGGGTGTGTAATGCTCTCTGAACATTATAGTTTACACTAGTACATACCCCAACCCCTCTTCTTCTGTTAATCACATGGAAATGTTGTGATAAATATCATGGGGTGTGTAATGCTCTCTGAACATTATAGTTTACACTAGTACATACCCCAACCCCTCTTCTTCTGTTAATTACATGGAATGTTGTGATAAATATCATGGGGTGTGTAATGCTCTCTGAACATTATAGTTTACACTAGTACATACCCCAACCCCTCTTCTTCTGTTAATCACATGGAAATGTTGTGATAAATATCATGGGGTGTGTAATGCTCTCTGAACATTATAGTTTACACTAGTACATACCCCAACCCCTCTTCTTCTGTTAATTACATGGAAATGTTGTGATAAATATCATGGGGTGTGTAATGCTCTCTGAACATTATAGTTTACACTAGTACATACCCCAACCCCTCTTCTTCTGTTAATTACATGGAAATGTTGTGATAAATATCATGGGGTGTGTAATGCTCTCTGAACATTATAGTTTACACTAGTACATACCCCAACCCCTCTTCTTCTGTTAATTACATGGAAATGTTGTGATAAATATCATGGGGTGTGTAATGCTCTCTGAACATTATAGTTTACACTAGTACATACCCCAACCCCTCTTCTTCTGTTAATTACATGGAAATGTTGTGATAAATATCATGGGGTGTGTAATGCTCTCTGAACATTATAGTTTACACTAGTACATACCCCAACCCCTCTTCTTCTGTTAATTACATGGAAATGTTGTGATAAATATCATGGGGTGTGTAATGCTCTCTGAACATTATAGTTTACACTAGTACATACCCCAACCCCTCTTCTTCTGTTAATTACATGGAAATGTTGTGATAAATATCATGGGGTGTGTAATGCTCTCTGAACATTATAGTTTACACTAGTACATACCCCAACCCCTCTTCTTCTGTTAATTACATGGAAATGTTGTGATAAATATCATGGGGTGTGTAATGCTCTCTGAACATTATAGTTTACACTAGTACATACCCCAACCCCTCTTCTTCTGTTAATTACATGGAAATGTTGTGATAAATATCATGGGGTGTGTAATGCTCTCTGAACATTATAGTTTACACTAGTACATACCCCAACCCCTCTTCTTCTGTTAATTACATGGAAATGTTGTGATAAATATCATGGGGTGTGTAATGCTCTCTGAACATTATAGTTTACACTAGTACATACCCCAACCCCTCTTCTTCTGTTAATTACATGGAAATGTTGTGATAAATATCATGGGGTGTGTAATGCTCTCTGAACATTATAGTTTACACTAGTACATACCCAACCCCTCTTCTTCTGTTAATCACATGGAAATGTTGTGATAAATATCATGGGGTGTGTAATGCTCTCTGAACATTATAGTTTACACTAGTACATACCCCAACCCCTCTTCTTCTGTTAATCACATGGAAATGTTGTGATAAATATCATGGGGTGTGTAATGCTCTCTGAACATTATAGTTTACACTAGTACATACCCCAACCCCTCTTCTTCTGTTAATTACATGGAAATGTTGTGATAAATATCATGGGGTGTGTAATGCTCTCTGAACATTATAGTTTACACTAGTACATACCCCAACCCCTCTTCTTCTGTTAATTACATGGAAATGTTGTGATAAATATCATGGGGTGTGTAATGCTCTCTGAACATTATAGTTTACACTAGTACATACCCCAACCCCTCTTCTTCTGTTAATTACATGGAAATGTTGTGATAAATATCATGGGGTGTGTAATGCTCTCTGAACATTATAGTTTACACTAGTACATACCCCAACCCCTCTTCTTCTGTTAATTACATGGAAATGTTGTGATAAATATCATGGGGTGTGTAATGCTCTCTGAACATTATAGTTTACACTAGTACATACCCCAACCCCTCTTCTTCTGTTAATCACATGGAAATGTTGTGATAAATATCATGGGGTGTGTAATGCTCTCTGAACATTATAGTTTACACTAGTACATACCCCAACCCCTCTTCTTCTGTTAATTACATGGAAATGTTGTGATAAATATCATGGGGTGTGTAATGCTCTCTGAACATTATAGTTTACACTAGTACATACCCCAAACCCTATTCATCTGTTAATCACATGGAAATGTTGTGATAAATATCATGGGGTGTGTAATGCTCTCTGAACATTATAGTTTACACTAGTACATACCCCAACCCCTCTTCTTCTGTTAATCACATGGAAATGTTGTGATAAATATCATGGGGTGTGTAATGCTCTCTGAACATTATAGTTTACACTAGTACATACCCCAACCCCTCTTCTTCTGTTAATCACATGGAAATGTTGTGATAAATATCATGGGGTGTGTAATGCTCTCTGAACATTATAGTTTACACTAGTACATACCCCAAAACCCTCTTCATCTGTTAATCACATGGAAATGTTGTGATAAATATCATGGGGTGTGTAATGCTCTCTGAACATTATAGTTTACACTAGTACATACCCCAACCCCTCTTCTTCTGTTAATTACATGGAAATGTTGTGATAAATATCATGGGGTGTGTAATGCTCTCAACATTATAGTTTACACTAGCATATACCCCAACCCCTCTTCTTCTGTTAATTACATGGAAATGTTGTGATAAATATCATGGGGTGTGTAATGCTCTCTGAACATTATAGTTTACACTAGTACATACCCCAACCCCTCTTCTTCTGTTAATTACATGGAAATGTTGTGATAAATATCATGGGGTGTGTAATGCTCTCTGAACATTATAGTTTACACTAGTACATACCCCAACCCCTCTTCTTCTGTTAATTACATGGAAATGTTGTGATAAATATCATGGGGTGTGTAATGCTCTCTGAACATTATAGTTTACACTAGTACATACCCCAACCCCTCTTCTTCTGTTAATCACATGGAAATGTTGTGATAAATATCATGGGGTGTGTAATGCTCTCTGAACATTATAGTTTACACTAGTACATACCCCAACCCCTCTTCTTCTGTTAATCACATGGAAATGTTGTGATAAATATCATGGGGTGTGTAATGCTCTCTGAACATTATAGTTTACACTAGTACATACCCCAACCCCTCTTCTTCTGTTAATTACATGGAAATGTTGTGATAAATATCATGGGGTGTGTAATGCTCTCTGAACATTATAGTTTACACTAGTACATACCCCAACCCCTCTTCTTCTGTTAATCACATGGAAATGTTGTGATAAATATCATGGGGTGTGTAATGCTCTCTGAACATTATAGTTTACACTAGTACATACCCCAACCCCTCTTCTTCTGTTAATCACATGGAAATGTTGTGATAAATATCATGGGGTGTGTAATGCTCTCTGAACATTATAGTTTACACTAGTACATACCCCAACCCCTCTTCTTCTGTTAATTACATGGAAATGTTGTGATAAATATCATGGGGTGTGTAATGCTCTCTGAACATTATAGTTTACACTAGTACATACCCCAACCCCTCTTCTTCTGTTAATCACATGGAAATGTTGTGATAAATATCATGGGGTGTGTAATGCTCTCTGAACATTATAGTTTACACTAGTACATACCCCAACCCCTCTTCTTCTGTTAATTACATGGAAATGTTGTGATAAATATCATGGGGTGTGTAATGCTCTCTGAACATTATAGTTTACACTAGTACATACCCCAAAACCCTCTTCATCTGTTAATCACATGGAAATGTTGTGATAAATATCATGGGGTGTGTAATGCTCTCTGAACATTATAGTTTACACTAGTACATACCCCAACCCCTCTTCTTCTGTTAATTACATGGAAATGTTGTGATAAATATCATGGGGTGTGTAATGCTCTCTGAACATTATAGTTTACACTAGTACATACCCCAACCCCTCTTCTTCTGTTAATCACATGGAAATGTTGTGATAAATATCATGGGGTGTGTAATGCTCTCTGAACATTATAGTTTACACTAGTACATACCCCAACCCCTCTTCTTCTGTTAATTACATGGAAATGTTGTGATAAATATCATGGGGTGTGTAATGCTCTCTGAACATTATAGTTTACACTAGTACATACCCCAACCCCTCTTCTTCTGTTAATTACATGGAAATGTTGTGATAAATATCATGGGGTGTGTAATGCTCTCTGAACATTATAGTTTACACTAGTACATACCCCAACCCCTCTTCTTCTGTTAATCACATGGAAATGTTGTGATAAATATCATGGGGTGTGTAATGCTCTCTGAACATTATAGTTTACACTAGTACATACCCCAACCCCTCTTCTTCTGTTAATTACATGGAATGTTGTGATAAATATCATGGGGTGTGTAATGCTCTCTGAACATTATAGTTTACACTAGTACATACCCCAACCCCTCTTCTTCTGTTAATCACATGGAAATGTTGTGATAAATATCATGGGGTGTGTAATGCTCTCTGAACATTATAGTTTACACTAGTACATACCCCAACCCCTCTTCTTCTGTTAATTACATGGAAATGTTGTGATAAATATCATGGGGTGTGTAATGCTCTCTGAACATTATAGTTTACACTAGTACATACCCCAACCCCTCTTCTTCTGTTAATTACATGGAATGTTGTGATAAATATCATGGGGTGTGTAATGCTCTCTGAACATTATAGTTTACACTAGTACATACCCCAACCCCTCTTCTTCTGTTAATCACATGGAAATGTTGTGATAAATATCATGGGGTGTGTAATGCTCTCTGAACATTATAGTTTACACTAGTACATACCCCAACCCCTCTTCTTCTGTTAATTACATGGAAATGTTGTGATAAATATCATGGGGTGTGTAATGCTCTCTGAACATTATAGTTTACACTAGTACATACCCCAACCCCTCTTCTTCTGTTAATCACATGGAAATGTTGTGATAAATATCATGGGGTGTGTAATGCTCTCTGAACATTATAGTTTACACTAGTACATACCCCAACCCCTCTTCTTCTGTTAATTACATGGAAATGTTGTGATAAATATCATGGGGTGTGTAATGCTCTCTGAACATTATAGTTTACACTAGTACATACCCCAACCCCTCTTCTTCTGTTAATTACATGGAAATGTTGTGATAAATATCATGGGGTGTGTAATGCTCTCTGAACATTATAGTTTACACTAGTACATACCCCAACCCCTCTTCTTCTGTTAATCACATGGAAATGTTGTGATAAATATCATGGGGTGTGTAATGCTCTCTGAATATTATAGATTACACTAGTACATACCCCAAACCCTATTCATCTGTTAATCACATGGAAATGTTGTGATAAATATCATAGGGTGTGTAATGCTCTCTGAACATTATAGTTTACACTAGTACATACCCCAACCCCTCTTCTTCTGTTAATTACATGGAAATGTTGTGATAAATATCATGGGGTGTGTAATGCTCTCTGAACATTATAGTTTACACTAGTACATACCCCAACCCCTCTTCTTCTGTTAATTACATGGAAATGTTGTGATAAATATCATGGGGTGTGTAATGCTCTCTGAACATTATAGTTTACACTAGTACATACCCCAACCCCTCTTCTTCTGTTAATTACATGGAAATGTTGTGATAAATATCATGGGGTGTGTAATGCTCTCTGAACATTATAGTTTACACTAGTACATACCCCAACCCCTCTTCTTCTGTTAATTACATGGAAATGTTGTGATAAATATCATGGGGTGTGTAATGCTCTCTGAACATTATAGTTTACACTAGTACATACCCCAACCCCTCTTCTTCTGTTAATTACATGGAAATGTTGTGATAAATATCATGGGGTGTGTAATGCTCTCTGAACATTATAGTTTACACTAGTACATACCCCAAACCCTATTCTTCTGTTAATTACATGGAAATGTTGTGATAAATATCATGGGGTGTGTAATGCTCTCTGAACATTATAGTTTACACTAGTACATACCCCAACCCCTCTTCTTCTGTTAATTACATGGAAATGTTGTGATAAATATCATGGGGTGTGTAATGCTCTCTGAACATTATAGTTTACACTAGTACATACCCCAACCCCTCTTCTTCTGTTAATCACATGGAAATGTTGTGATAAATATCATGGGGTGTGTAATGCTCTCTGAACATTATAGTTTACACTAGTACATACCCCAACCCCTCTTCTTCTGTTAATCACATGGAAATGTTGTGATAAATATCATGGGGTGTGTAATGCTCTCTGAACATTATAGTTTACACTAGTACATACCCCAACCCCTCTTCTTCTGTTAATTACATGGAAATGTTGTGATAAATATCATGGGGTGTGTAATGCTCTCTGAACATTATAGTTTACACTAGTACATACCCCAACCCCTCTTCTTCTGTTAATTACATGGAAATGTTGTGATAAATATCATGGGGTGTGTAATGCTCTCTGAACATTATAGTTTACACTAGTACATACCCCAACCCCTCTTCTTCTGTTAATTACATGGAAATGTTGTGATAAATATCATGGGGTGTGTAATGCTCTCTGAACATTATAGTTTACACTAGTACATACCCCAACCCCTCTTCTTCTGTTAATTACATGGAATGTTGTGATAAATATCATGGGGTGTGTAATGCTCTCTGAACATTATAGTTTACACTAGTACATACCCCAACCCCTCTTCTTCTGTTAATTACATGGAAATGTTGTGATAAATATCATGGGGTGTGTAATGCTCTCTGAACATTATAGTTTACACTAGTACATACCCCAACCCCTCTTCTTCTGTTAATTACATGGAAATGTTGTGATAAATATCATGGGGTGTGTAATGCTCTCTGAACATTATAGTTTACACTAGTACATACCCCAACCCCTCTTCTTCTGTTAATCACATGGAAATGTTGTGATAAATATCATGGGGTGTGTAATGCTCTCTGAACATTATAGTTTACACTAGTACATACCCCAACCCCTCTTCTTCTGTTAATTACATGGAAATGTTGTGATAAATATCATGGGGTGTGTAATGCTCTCTGAACATTATAGTTTACACTAGTACATACCCCAACCCCTCTTCTTCTGTTAATTACATGGAAATGTTGTGATAAATATCATGGGGTGTGTAATGCTCTCTGAACATTATAGTTTACACTAGTACATACCCCAACCCTCTTCTTCTGTTAATCACATGGAAATGTTGTGATAAATATCATGGGGTGTGTAATGCTCTCTGAACATTATAGTTTACACTAGTACATACCCCAACCCCTCTTCTTCTGTTAATCACATGGAAATGTTGTGATAAATATCATGGGGTGTGTAATGCTCTCTGAACATTATAGTTTACACTAGTACATACCCCAACCCCTCTTCTTCTGTTAATTACATGGAAATGTTGTGATAAATATCATGGGGTGTGTAATGCTCTCTGAACATTATAGTTTACACTAGTACATACCCCAACCCCTCTTCTTCTGTTAATTACATGGAAATGTTGTGATAAATATCATGGGGTGTGTAATGCTCTCTGAACATTATAGTTTACACTAGTACATACCCCAACCCCTCTTCTTCTGTTAATTACATGGAAATGTTGTGATAAATATCATGGGGTGTGTAATGCTCTCTGAACATTATAGTTTACACTAGTACATACCCCAACCCCTCTTCTTCTGTTAATTACATGGAAATGTTGTGATAAATATCATGGGGTGTGTAATGCTCTCTGAACATTATAGTTTACACTAGTACATACCCCAACCCCTCTTCTTCTGTTAATTACATGGAAATGTTGTGATAAATATCATGGGGTGTGTAATGCTCTCTGAACATTATAGTTTACACTAGTACATACCCCAACCCTCTTCTTCTGTTAATTACATGGAAATGTTGTGATAAATATCATGGGGTGTGTAATGCTCTCTGAACATTATAGTTTACACTAGTACATACCCCAACCCCTCTTCTTCTGTTAATTACATGGAAATGTTGTGATAAATATCATGGGGTGTGTAATGCTCTCTGAACATTATAGTTTACACTAGTACATACCCCAACCCCTCTTCTTCTGTTAATTACATGGAAATGTTGTGATAAATATCATGGGGTGTGTAATGCTCTCTGAACATTATAGTTTACACTAGTACATACCCCAACCCCTCTTCTTCTGTTAATCACATGGAAATGTTGTGATAAATATCATGGGGTGTGTAATGCTCTCTGAACATTATAGTTTACACTAGTACATACCCCAACCCCTCTTCTTCTGTTAATTACATGGAAATGTTGTGATAAATATCATGGGGTGTGTAATGCTCTCTGAACATTATAGTTTACACTAGTACATACCCCAACCCCTCTTCTTCTGTTAATTACATGGAAATGTTGTGATAAATATCATGGGGTGTGTAATGCTCTCTGAACATTATAGTTTACACTAGTACATACCCCAACCCTCTTCTTCTGTTAATTACATGGAAATGTTGTGATAAATATCATGGGGTGTGTAATGCTCTCTGAACATTATAGTTTACACTAGTACATACCCCAACCCCTCTTCTTCTGTTAATTACATGGAAATGTTGTGATAAATATCATGGGGTGTGTAATGCTCTCTGAACATTATAGTTTACACTAGTACATACCCCAACCCCTCTTCTTCTGTTAATTACATGGAAATGTTGTGATAAATATCATGGGGTGTGTAATGCTCTCTGAACATTATAGTTTACACTAGTACATACCCCAACCCCTCTTCTTCTGTTAATTACATGGAAATGTTGTGATAAATATCATGGGGTGTGTAATGCTCTCTGAACATTATAGTTTACACTAGTACATACCCCAACCCCTCTTCTTCTGTTAATTACATGGAAATGTTGTGATAAATATCATGGGGTGTGTAATGCTCTCTGAACATTATAGTTTACACTAGTACATACCCCAACCCCTCTTCTTCTGTTAATTACATGGAAATGTTGTGATAAATATCATGGGGTGTGTAATGCTCTCTGAACATTATAGTTTACACTAGTACATACCCCAACCCCTCTTCTTCTGTTAATTACATGGAAATGTTGTGATAAATATCATGGGGTGTGTAATGCTCTCTGAACATTATAGTTTACACTAGTACATACCCCAACCCCTCTTCTTCTGTTAATCACATGGAAATGTTGTGATAAATATCATGGGGTGTGTAATGCTCTCTGAACATTATAGTTTACACTAGTACATACCCCAACCCCTCTTCTTCTGTTAATTACATGGAAATGTTGTGATAAATATCATGGGGTGTGTAATGCTCTCTGAACATTATAGTTTACACTAGTACATACCCCAACCCCTCTTCTTCTGTTAATTACATGGAAATGTTGTGATAAATATCATGGGGTGTGTAATGCTCTCTGAACATTATAGTTTACACTAGTACATACCCCAACCCCTCTTCTTCTGTTAATTACATGGAAATGTTGTGATAAATATCATGGGGTGTGTAATGCTCTCTGAACATTATAGTTTACACTAGTACATACCCCAACCCCTCTTCTTCTGTTAATTACATGGAAATGTTGTGATAAATATCATGGGGTGTGTAATGCTCTCTGAACATTATAGTTTACACTAGTACATACCCCAACCCCTCTTCTTCTGTTAATTACATGGAAATGTTGTGATAAATATCATGGGGTGTGTAATGCTCTCTGAACATTATAGTTTACACTAGTACATACCCCAACCCCTCTTCTTCTGTTAATTACATGGAAATGTTGTGATAAATATCATGGGGTGTGTAATGCTCTCTGAACATTATAGTTTACACTAGTACATACCCCAACCCCTCTTCTTCTGTTAATCACATGGAAATGTTGTGATAAATATCATGGGGTGTGTAATGCTCTCTGAACATTATAGTTTACACTAGTACATACCCCAACCCCTCTTCTTCTGTTAATTACATGGAAATGTTGTGATAAATATCATGGGGTGTGTAATGCTCTCTGAACATTATAGTTTACACTAGTACATACCCCAACCCCTCTTCTTCTGTTAATTACATGGAAATGTTGTGATAAATATCATGGGGTGTGTAATGCTCTCTGAACATTATAGTTTACACTAGTACATACCCCAACCCCTCTTCTTCTGTTAATTACATGGAAATGTTGTGATAAATATCATGGGGTGTGTAATGCTCTCTGAACATTATAGTTTACACTAGTACATACCCCAACCCCTCTTCTTCTGTTAGTTACAGGAAATGTTGTGATAAATATCATGAGGTGTGTAATGCTCTCTGAACAAAA
>NC_056745.1:17712998-17755498 GCF_019279795.1 Protopterus annectens
TGATGATAATATTGTGAATTTAGAAGTTAAGATTTTGCAGCTTCATTAATAATTTATATTTTTAACCACCAAGGCACTGTAGAGAAGGTTACAACAAGGGCAGGGCTGTAGCTGGCTAATTCTATATCCCCCGAAGAAGCTCTTCTAATCTGAAGAGGAAAAACAACTTGTTTCTACTTTTAAGTTGTAGCAAACTGCTTGCTACAACAGTTTGTACCCCACACAGTGTTACAGTGCTCAGCTGTGACTGCGAATGCAATGTTGTTGTTTTAATACCAGTATGCACAGAAGATTGATTGGGTCAGTTGACTGATGATTGCAGCCCCTTCTAACACTTTGCACCCAGAGTGACTGTCCCCTTTCACTCCACCCTAGCTATGCTACTGAAGTAAGGATGTTCTTCGTGTTTCACTGTTGCAGTTATCACATTTGGGTTATCTGCCTGCAGGTAGCCCTCAGCCGGCCTGAATACCAGAGTCTTGGATTCCTGCATCGGATGCTGTCTCTTCTTCCATGATGTCAGGTCATCAGTGGTATAAAACATGCAGCCGATGCCATTACATTAGTCTTTCTTGCCGTGCGGTGCCCAAAGCAGAAGCAGTTCGCAAGTGCTGGTTAGCCAACTCCTGAAATTTTCGTTTTCGAGTTTCAGAACCGAAGTCTTCAAAAAAAGGTAAGTACCCCATTGGGGATCTTTTTTCTTACTTCAACCGATGTCAGTAAAAGTTAACAATTGTGTTACCTGTGGAAAGCAAATACCTCATAAAGATTTTCATTTGTACTGCATTCCCCGCTTATGCCCAGACCACGCCGTCCCTCGCTGTCAGTTTTGTGCCTTGTTCAACCCCCAAACTATTCGTCGTCGGGCTATCTTTGCAGCAAATTGTTTTGGTACTCGGTATCAGTACTCCGAAATGGCTTTGTTAAGCCATCCAACTACCTATCTTCCAAAAAAAGTAAAGATAAAGACAGAGACAGACCGCATAGGTCCAAAACTGCCGATGACGCTTCTGTTAAGCTAGTTACCAGTCCGCCGGTACTCAGGCACTTTCTCAGCCCCTGATACCCGCTACTTCAGATTCGCAGGCCTCTACTGAGACCCATTCGGAGTCCGGTATGCCGCGAGATGCTTCTTCGACTATGGAACCTGTGGATGTCTCAACCTTGGATGGGTCCGGAGCCGCTGTGCAGGCACCGGCTTCTGAGGGTGTATTCAGCCCTACAGGCTTGCATTTTAAACCAACGCCATCTTCTTCATCCAGGCCGAAAACTCGCATCACGCCTAGAAAACCAACGTCCAAACCGCATGCTCAGGCCCATATGCCTAAAAAACAAATGCTTAGAATGGCTGAAGACCTTATTACCTTAATTAGGGGACGCCAGCCTTCCCCCTCTAAGAGACCTAGAACTGATTTTCCTTGTGATTCTTCTGATCAGGAATCTGATATTTCTGTTCCTTCTGATTACCAGGATTTGCCCTTATGTACTTATGAGGATTCTGATGCAGAGGATTCCGTTCTCTCTGCTTCCCCTCCAGAATATTTTTCTTTTGGTGAAACCTTGCACACTCTTAGGGAGCATTTCTGCTGAGAAAGCCAGGATTACTCTGACACCAAAAAGAGGCTTAGGGAATTCTTACTCCTTCCTCAACACAGGCCTTTGGCTATCCCTCCTGTTCTGCCTTTAGCTATCCCTCCTGTTCTGCCTTTAGCTATCCCTCCTGTTCTGGACATTGTAGCTGATGCTTTCTTGGAATCTAGCCTTTCCCCAGACACTTTACCTCCAGCTCCCAGAAAACCTGACCGGTATTACAGAGTACCTGACTCTCACAAGTTCCTCTTCAAGAATCCTACTGCGGATCCAGAGACCATTTCCCAAGGACCAAAAGGCATTAAGGCTACTGCTGCCAAAAATCCTACCCCTTCTGATAGAGATTCTAGAGCCTTAGACAGATGGGGTAAGAAGGTATACACTTCTGCCACTTTGGCCATTAGGGTTTTAAATTGCCAGTTTCATATGTTAAAGTACAAGCAGCATATTATGGGACTACTTAAACAGAAAATGATGTTGATCCCTGACTGTGCTGAACACAAAGAATTACAGGATTTAATGCATTCTACAGAACAAGTTGCTAAACATACTTTGCAATGTGGTTTTGTCTCTTTAGAAGCATCTTGCAGGGCTGCTGTCACTGGGTCTGTACTTCGAAGGCATGCTTGGCTTAAGGAGCAAAACTTGCTAAATCATGTTAAAGCTAAATTACTGGATGCTCCCTTAAAGCAAGACCGCCTGTTTGGCAACAAAGCAGAAGAAGTCCTCAAAAGGATGGAGGAAAAAGCTAAATCTATGCAAACTGTTAAAGATTTCCTACAAGTACAGCCTCCCAAATTTAGTAGACATTGGCCGTCAAAGAATTGGTCCTTTCCAGTCTCTTCCAGGCCCTCTCAGTCCAAACCCAGGAACAGCAGACCACCTAGGTTACAGTCTCAGATTGCACACAGGTCTAAGCAGTGGGGGGCTCCCAATTCCAAAGCAGGGAGCAGTAAACCACCCCCTATGGAAAAATGGCACAGTGACTTAACCTTAACCCTCCCAAGTCCTGCTCAACTGCCTGCTCCCTTAGGAGGAAAGCTCGCCCTGCATGCAAAAAACTGGGAACTCATTACCCAGGGCAAATGGGTTTTGAATGTAGTTTCCCAGGGATACAGATTCCACTTCCACTCCCTACCAACCTCAAACGGTTGGCCAGACATACCCCCAAATCAGTGGGCGGAGGCGCAACAGCAGGTACTCTCTCTTCTAATTATCAGGGCTATTCAACCTGTCCCAGCAGAACAAAGGGGACAAGGTTTTTATTCAAGACTTTTCCTGGTACCCAGAAAATACAGCTCCTGGCATCCTATCCTGGACCTCTCTATTCTAAATACCTTTCTGGTAATCCCAAAATTGAAAATGCTAACACTTCCAACAGCTTCTTCCTGTGCTAGGCAAAGATGCCTGGCTGGCAACCTTAGACTTAAGGAAGCTTACCTGCACATTCCAGTAAGGGAATCTTGCAGGAAATACCTATGCTTCAGGGCAGGCTCTATGCACTATCAGTTCTCTGCACTTCCCTTTGGCTTATCTACTGCACCCAGGGTATTCACAAAGTGTCTAGCTCCAGCCATTGCATTTTGCAGGCGGAGAAATATTCAAATACACTCATACTTGGATGATTGTCTGATTCAGGCAGAAAGCCAGGATTTGCTATTACGACATCTGGCATTTGTAAAGAATCTTCTAACCTCTCTGGGGTACACCATAAATGAAAATAAATCTCGCCTAGAACCCTGCCAACATATTGTATTCCTGGGAGCAAGCTTGAACACAACTTCCCAGATGGCTTTCCTTACTCCGGAGAAACAAGTTCATTTGACAACCTACTTCAGACTATTGGCCACAGAGCCCCAGCTATCTGCAAGGAAAATTCTGCAAGCCCTGGGGTTCATGGCCTCTTGCATTCTACTAATTCCATATGCAGGACTGCATATGAGGAAGCTACAGTGGTATCTAAAAAGCCTATGGTGTCAGCATTCTCAGGACCTAGAATCAATGATTCCTATCATTCCTTGTATAAAGACAGAGTTCCTTTGGTGGGCAGAGGCCTGCTACCACAACAAGGGGCTCCGTTTCACTCTACCCCCTGCCGCCCAAACCCTAACAACAGACTGATCAGACTATTCATGGGGGGGGTTCACTTGGCAGGGCTGTGCCTCCAGGGCAAATGGAACCCGAGAAAGATGCACCTGCATATCAACCAAAAAGAAATGTTAGCTGTACAGAATGCTCTGACAGCCTTCAAAGACCGCATTCTTCCAGGACAACTATTGGTAACGACAGACAACACCACAGTTATGTGGTACATAAACAAGCTGGTGGAAACCCACTCGTACCCTCTCTGCAGACTAGCCATGGCTCTGTGGAACACAGCCTTGAGCTACCAAGTGCACCTACAAGCTCAATTCCTGCCAGGCAAGCTAAATTCACTGGCAGACAACTTAAGCAGAAATCTCATAGACTCACACGAATGGAAACTGGAACCAAAAATATTCAACCTCTTGAGGAACAAATGGGGAACTCCAGAGGTAGACCTGTTTGCCTCCCCTCAGAACTACCAATTGTTCAAATTCTGCACAAGGACTCCCCACAGTCAAGCTTGGAAAGTGGATACCCTGTCCTTTACCTGGGAAAGCCTCTCAGTTTATGCCTTTCCACCTCTGCCTCTCCTCTCGAAGGTTCTGCTAAAGATCAAACAGGACAAGCTAGGGAGAATACTGATTACATCAGACTGGCCACGCCAGCACTGGTACCCCCTCTTGTGCAGTATGACACTGCTGGAACCATGTCACCTACTTCAGACCCCTTCCCTGCTGTCACAGCAGGCGGGCCAGATTCTTCACCCTCAGCTTCAAACCATGCACCTTGCAGCCTGGCTAATTCCTTGAGCTCTCCAGTAGCATCCCTCAGTAAGCCGGTGCTATATGTCATTCTAGAGGCAAGGAGGCCTAGTACTAGAAAATCCTATGTTGAAAAGTGGAAAAGATACTGTTCCTGGAGCCAGACTCAGGGGATGGGCACAGTGGTGCCCAGCTTACCTCATATTCTTCGGTACTTAACAGAAATGCTCCGCAAGGGCCTATCCTTCTCGTCAGTTAAAATTCATGCCTCTCCTGTTTCAGCTCATTATAATACTGAGCCACCCCTCTTCTCTCACCCTCTGCTAAAACTATTCCTTAGAGGGGCCAAAAATTTAAGACCTTCCAGGAGAGCCCCTACTCCAGCCTTGGAACTTAACTTTGTATTGGAAAAGCTCACTCTCCCTCCCTTTGAGCCAGCTGCAACAGCAGAGTTGAAATTCCTTTCTTGGAAAACAGCATTCCTTCTAGCCGTCACTTCAGCAAGAAGAGTGTCTGAATTACAGGCCCTCATGGCAGTGGAACCCTTCATTATCTTCCATGCAGACAGGGTTTCCCTCAGGACCAACCCTTCCTTTATGCCCAAGGTGGTGTCTAGTGTGGCCCTAAATCAGTCCATTCACTTGCCTACTTTCTTCCCTAATCCACAAAATGAAGGAGAATGATTACTGCACTCTCTGGACATGCACAGACAACTTAGATTTTATTTGGACAGGACTAAGCCTCTCAGAAAATCTGAACAGCTGCTAGTTGGCTTTGCTGCAGGGGCAGAGGGGAAGGCCATTTCAAAGCAAACCATTTCCAAATGGATAGCCCATTGCATTCATTTCTGCTACAAGCACCATGGAAGACCTACTTCACAAGGGATAAGATCACATTCCACCAGGGCTGCATCTACCTCTGCAGCCTTTCTCAGAGGAATCCTACCAGGGACATCCTAGAAGCTGCTGCCTGGAGCTCTGTACATACCTTCACCAAGCATTATCACATGCCTCTTTTTTCAAAATCCAGAGCTGGTTTTGCCACTGCAGTCTTGCAGGGCTTAATAGCTGGCCCTAATACTTTCTAACTTCCTCCTCCCTTCTTTAGCTTTGGGAATCAACCCAAATGTGATGACTGCAACAGTGAAACGTGAAGAACATAGTACAGTTGTGTACACTTACCATAAATGTAGATGTTCGAGTGTATTCACTGTTGCAGTCCTGGTTACCCTCCCTCCAGCCCCCTGACTTCTATTGGCTCTACCTTTCCTTCTTGTTTGGTATATTTAAGTTTTCTGGTGTATTTGCTTTTTGATGGAGGTGTACCTTAACATGTAATTGCTTCCCATTGTGGGGGCACCTGACATCTGGGGCAAGAAAAACTGATGTAATGGCATCGGCTGCATGTTTTATACTCCTGCCGACCTGACGTCATGGAAGAAGAGACAGCGTCTGATGCAGGAATCCAAGACTCTGGTATTCAGGCCGGCTGACAGCTACCTCCAGGCAGATAACCAAAATGTGATGACTGCAGCAGTGAATACACTCGAACATCTACATTTATGGTAAGTGTACACAACTGTACTTTCTGACATCCAAGTTGGTAGATCCCCTGGCTACTAATTTCTTTTACATAAGGCCAGATGCATGGCTTCATACACAAAGCATTCACTTGTTTGAAATTTGCTGATTTACTTTAATTTACTGGGTCACTAACAAGGTGGACAAGAAGACATTCTGAAATACCTCTAATACTGTATGTTGTAGCAGGCTGGAATATTAAAATATATGGGTTTATGGCCAGAAATGGTTTTATAGATAGGAAATATGGGTTTTAGGGCCAAAAATGGTTTGATGGGAAACTGACTCAGAGCAGAGAGAGTAATTCAGGTGTTGTGTGTATAAAATAAGGTAAGTAGTGTAGAGGAGCATGATTCTGAGTGTGGTAAGTTTAGCTGCAGCAAACTAGGTTCGAGACCATTCTTTTTGGTCCAGACTGGGGAATGTCACAGGGCAGCAGAAGAGCTGGCTATGGCCCTGCATACATGCAATACCTAAATATGCTACTATATATGTATTTAGAAACAACTTGTTACTGTATAAATGTTTAGATCTGAAATACTTGCTATGTTGAATCAGGAAGGGGATAAGCAGGATGGAGTTGGAAATGAAAAAAAATGTTGCAGGGATTGTCCCCAAGGTCTGTTTGTATGTTGTAAAATACATGGAGGATTATATGCAGCACCAACATCCTTGTTGCATTAATTCTCCAAAGTAATGTTTGCAAATACCCTTTCCCTCTCTGGAGAGTATCCCTTACTTTTTTCCATCTTCCTCTATTTGTTCTGTTGTCTCTTATCCTGTTCCTAGTGTAGAGCACTATGTACTTCGGGGAACTCTATCCCCTTATTTTATATATTCCCCCTTCACCATCCCTTTTCCTAATCTAACGACCACTGTCTTTGTTGCACCTCAGTCCACCTTAAACTTCTTGAAGGTCTCTCCTGCTGCTCCCATTGCTGTGGTCACATCCTGTGACATTGACACTGTGTATAGAACACAAACTGAGATTTTATCCCCTCATCTCTTCAAGCATTGCTAAGTAGTGTCTGGCTTCCATTGCCAGTTCCCCAATCATATGTGAACAGGTTTGGGGATAACAGACACTCCTGTCTGGTGCCCCTCTATATCCTTGTCTCCTCTGTTTGACTATGAGTATTTCAATTTCTGGGTTGTCTTATATATCCAGTATATAAACTTTTCCCCTACCTGCTTTTATTGCAGTGTCTTCCTAGGAATTCCTACCTCACCATTATCAAAGGCCTTCTGCAGGTCAAAGAGTACAGTCCCACCTTTCCCTTCCTCCATCTGTATAAACTCTAGCAGGCCCCACCAGTTTATTTCTTCCCCTTCCCTTCATGAAGCCATTTCATCTTACTTGTTTTATTTTTGACAATACTTCAGCCGGTCAACCTGCCACTACCTTTGCCAAAATCTTGCTGTCAACTTTAATGGCAGGTAGGCCTATAATTTCACACTTTCTCCGTTTCTTCTCTTCATTTACGCATCATCAACATTAATCGCAGGTAGGCCTATAATTTCCCACTTCCTCCCTTTCTCCTCTTCCTTTACATATCATCTACATTAATCGCAGGCAGGCCTATAATTTCCCACATGTGAAAGTGTTCAATCTTGCCGTTTGTTCTTACACACGGGTTCGGAGCTGATCCTCGGCTCCGAGTCGGCCGCATCGCAAAGCTCTGCATCTTAGAGAAGCTCGAGACCAGACTATATCCCATAATCCTCCCTGCTATTCCTCAGATCTAGTTTGCCGCTGTAACAGATCGGTCGAGGAGAGCTCGGGCCAGAGAGTAATTTAGTTTATCGATTCAGATAAGCAATTTTTTTTTGGAAAAACTTTAACTTTAACCTTAGATAGATAGTGTAGAGAGTGAGCGTGTGTTTTTTGATATATATCCTATATATATATATATATATATATATATATATATATATATATATATATATTAGATACATAGGTTTTGGGCTTCGGCCTACTTGTTTTCTGTCAGAACTCTGACTTTGTTCTACTAGTGTATTTATTATAGGCTTGTAGTATACTGCTTATTATTATATATAGTTATTTATTATAGGCTTGTAGTATACTGCTTATTATTATATATAGTTGTTGTTGGCTAGTTTTCTATCCATACTATTTTATCACTGTTTTAGTGTTTTGACTTGACTGTACCATGTCGAGAAAGCCAAATCCGGCTTTAAGAGGTGTCAGTGTGGACAGAAAATGACCATCACTGACAATCACGCTTCCTGCGTCTACTGCCTTGGCCCTCTCCATTTGCAAGAGGATTGCTCCATCTGCCATTCCTTTAGTGGGAGGGTCATGACAGAGAGGCGCAGGAAGCTTATTGTCAGGGGTTTACTTAAGCCTGACTTCCAGGAGGCCTTGGAGAAGTCCGACCAGGCTTCTAAGTCTTCGAAGGGGTCGAAGATGTCAAAGATGTCAGAGACCATGTCATCGGCTCCGAGCTCATCTTCCAAGAGTTGTTCGCCGGTTCCACAGACCTCGGGACCGAGCATCGAACGGTTATCTTTCACCGAGCCCCAGGTCTTGGAACCGGTGTCGGAGCTGCCTCCACCGTCGATTCTTCGGTTGGTGCCGTCTTTGGCCCCTTCGACCCGGTCTTCCAGACCATTATCCGATTCTGATGTGGATCGTGTCATGCAGAAACTAATGGAAAACACGGCCCTATCCAAGTTGATCGCGGTTTCGTCCTAGTTGGTGTCGAAACTAGAAGGCCTCCCCGTGTCTCCAACAGGTCCTCCTTCGAGACTCATTCAGTCTTCGGAGCCGGGAGAGGACGAACCGATGATAGTGGATCCCTCGGTGCCGAACCCATCCATTGCACGATCGGCACCATTGACTTCGACTCCTTCGGAGCCCGTAGGGGAGTCGCGGAGCCGACGATCTCTCCTTGGTTCCTGGACCGAGAGTCGTACCTATTTTTCAGTACCGACTCTCCCTCTCGGGGCCTCGGCGCAGATTGGTTCGACTCTGTCCTCAGGGTTGGAGCCCACGGTTCCGGTGTCGGGGATGCTTCCGCGTTCTTCGGAACCGGAGGAGTCCTCGGCCCGGGGCTCGGGGGCTTTCGACCTTATGAGGAAGGTATTGTCTGCACAGACAACTACTCCATCGGAGGCGTCTTCTCCTTCCCCTAAAGGGCCGCTTTCTGTTTCTGCTCTCACGATTCACCCTAAGCGTAGAGCCCCATTGCCTCAGCCAGCCCCAGAGGGTGCTCCTTGTTCCTCGGAGGCCTCACCAGAAGCCCCCTCTGATGAGGTTCCGAGGAAGAGATTGTGCAAGAGGAGGCACATTGATTCCCCACAGGAATCTCTAACGTCTGACACCGATTTGGATGAGGCAGAGGGGTCCCCACATTCCCCCTCTGAGGATGTGTCATTTGCAGACATCCTGGAGATCTTGAAACAGAGGGGTGATTGGCAGTCCCTAGCCCCCACTGAGGACGAGTCGGTGTTGCTGAAGGCTTTTGGGGCTCAACCTTCTACCTCTTGAGTGACCCCGCCCTTCGATGAATTGATGGACTTGATTGCTCGAAGGGCGTGGGAAACACCGGACACAGTGGAACCGGTCCCCCGAAAACCGAACAAATTTATCACTGCCCCCCAAGATAAGGCCTATCTCACTAAAGGAGTTCCAGTCGACGCTATGGTGGTGGCGGCAGCCACGAAGAAGGAAATGTCTGAGTCTTCCTCTTCTGTTCATCCTCCTAATAAGGATTCTAGGACTATGGACAGATATGGGAAGCGCGTTTTTAGTTCAGCGACTTTTTCCATGCGTTCGCTAAACTATTTGACACATTTTACACGTCTACAGAGGGATCTCATTAAGGAACTGGGAGATACCCTCCAGGGTAACACAGATGCTGCTGTCTCAGATAAGGTGACAGCACAACTTAACACCCTTACTTCAATAGCAAACTCATCCATGAGGCTTATCTCATATGCAGCCGAAGGATCGAGTAGAGCTGCAGCTTCAACGATTGCTCTCCGTAGACAATCCTGGATGCGGCTGTGCTCCTTTGCGGAAGCCTTCAAGTCTTCCTTTGCCAACGCCCCCTTTGATGGTGCCACACTCTTTGGGCCCAAAGTAAAGGAGACTCTAACTCGGTGTGAGCAAGAGGGGAAGACCCTGTCTGCTGTTGGGGTCCGTTTTTCCGCTCCAACTAGACCGTACCCCAAAGGGCAACGAGGTGGAAAAATGTGGTACCGTAAGACTCCGGGATCTTTCCAAGCCACATAGGGTGATGCCCCCTCCAGAGGCAGAGGAGGGGGAAGAAATGGAAGACGCCGCCCTGGCGGCAGAGGGGGTCCGCAAAATCAGGGCGACAGGGATACAGTCTCTGGGAAGCCCTTCCAGCACTCCTGAATGGAGGCCCGACTGTCCTACTCTGGAGGCAGTCGGGGGTCGCTTGGCTTTATACCCACAGGCCTGGCTAAATCTTACCTCAGATTTTTGGGTAAAAAGCATAGTAACCAGAGGATACATAATTCCCTTTACTTCCGCCCCACCTCAACAAAAGAGATTTCCTGATGTGCCACCCCATCTGCGAGATCCAGCAGCTGTAGAAATTTCAAAGCTGCTCGCAAAAAGAGTCATCCAGCCAGTCCTGGCGAACCAAAGAGGATCCGGAACTTACTCAAGGTTCTTTTTAGTTCCAAAGAAGACAGGGGACTGGAGACCGATTTTGGATCTCAGCAATCTCAACACCTTCGTAAGGAAGGAGAAGTTCCGGATGGTCACGCTACAGTCGATCCTTCCCTTCTTACAGAAGGACGATTGGATGTGCTCGATAGATCTCAAGGACGCGTACTACCACATCAAAATGGCCAGGCCATCCAGAGATCACCTGCGCTCCCGGCTGGGAGCCAGTCATTTTCAATTTCGAGCTCTGCCCTTTGGAATCACCTCAGCCCCCAGGGTATTCACCAAATGCATGGCAGTAGTGGCGTCTCACTTGAGACGACAAGGATTCCGAGTGTTTCTGTATTTGGACGACTGGCTCCTCACCGCCACCACCAAGCATCATCTTGTACATGCCAGAGACTACACAGTCGACCTTTGTTCCCACTTAGGAATTTCAATCAATTTTGAAAAATCTGCCTTATCGCCCTCACAGCATATCTCATTCATCGGA
Organism: Protopterus annectens; assembly: GCF_019279795.1. Taxonomy (NCBI): domain Eukaryota; kingdom Metazoa; phylum Chordata; order Ceratodontiformes; family Protopteridae; genus Protopterus; species Protopterus annectens. The sequence goes on from NC_056745.1 coordinate 17,724,168, forward strand.
GCAGACCTAGATACACGGTTAACACTGTTAAAGCTTCCTCAAAGAACAGATTCTTCTTCTTTTCAGAACAGGAAAGCCCCAGCCAAGCTAGTGTTAAAGGTTCTGGGACTAATGACAGCGTCTCTGATCGCAGTTCCCATGGGGAGATTGCACATGAGGGTCCTCCAATGGCTGCTTTTCGCGCAATGGTCGTTCCAGCAGCTACCCTTGTCGCACAGGATACTAATAAACTCTTGCAAACAAGATATTTCATGGTGGGTAAACAGTCAGGATCTCACAATGGGTCGCCCGTTTGTCCTACCCAACCCAACGGCCACAATAACCACGGACGCTTCTCTGATAGGGTGGGGGGGACTTTTTCAGGGAAGAACAGTCCAAGGGGAATGGTCCAACATGTAGTACAACCTGCACATAAATGTTCTGGAGTTGAGGGCGGTGTCCCTAGCGTTGCAACACTTCCAAGCTCTCTTACCTCTGGGAACAGTGGCAGTTCAGACGGACAACATGTCTGTGGTCTGGTACATAAACAAGCAAGGGGGAACCAGGTCTTACCCATTATGCAGAGAGGCCATGAGAATTTGGCAATGGGCAGAGTCCATGGGTCATTTTCTAGTGGCAACGCACATCCCGGGATCATCCAACGTCATTGCGGACAGGTTGAGCAGAGCCATCCTGTTACCTCACGAGTGGTCCCTCAATCCACAGGTGGCGGAAAGGATCTTCCGCAGATGGGGCCAGCCTTGCTGCGATCTGTTTGCATCCCCGTTGAATGCCAAATGCAGAAGCTACTTTGCCCTTCCACCCCCTCCGGGGGATGTTCCCAGGGACGCACTGGTGCACGATTGTCCCCCGGGTCTCCTGTATGCATTCCCTCCTACTCCTTTGATTCCCAAATTTCTACAGAAAGCTAGGAACCTGGAAAGGACGATAATACTCATAGCACCATTCTGGCCTCTGCAGATATGGTTCCCCTTTCTTCGAGCCCATCAAAGGGGGGAACCTTGGATTCTGGACCCAGTGCCAGATCTATTGACTCATTCGTCGGGAGTTCCTCACCCATCTCTTCAATCCCTCAAACTGACAGCTTGGCTGCTCCTCTTTCCTGTCTAGCCAGGTCAGATCTTCTTTCTCCGGCAGTTCAACACATTCTGGTTGCCTCTCATAAAGCCTCCACCAGAAAGCTTTACAGGAGCAAATGGAAACGCTTCGTATGTTGGGCGTCAAGCCAACACATAGATCCCTTGGTAGCTCCACTACACAAAGTTCTGCAATTCTTATCAGTTCTCTACTTCCACTTTAAGAGTACAGTTGGCGGCTATATCTAACTTTCATATTGGTGAGGGGGGCTCTTCTATTATGTCTCACAGGCTTTGCAAGGCTTTTATGAAAGGAACCTCCCACCTTCATCCACCCATTCGGGAGCCCTTTTTCCCATGGAATTTGAACTTGTTATTGTCGCAACTGATGTTACCACCCTTCGAACCGGCTTCATCCTGCCTCCTAAAGTTCTTATCGTGGAAGACACTGTTTCTTGTGGCTGTCACTTCAGCTCGAAGAGTATCAGAGCTACAAGCATTATCAGTCAGGCCACCGTACTTGATCTTCCACCCAGATAGAGTCTCCTTGCGCAAAAACCTGTCATTCCTCCCCAAGGTATGTTCTGTCCTAAATGTCAACCAATCCATAGAGCTCCCCACGTTTTTCAAGAATCATACAAACAAATTGGAGTATATGCTGCACAAGTTGGATGTTCATAGGCAGCTAAGATTTTACCTGGACAGGACTAAAGATCACAGAAAGTCAGATCAGCTGTTTGTTTCGTTTGCAGACAACAAAAAGGGTATGGCAGTCACGAAACGTACCTTATCTAAATGGCTTTCCGATTGTATAGAATTTGTGTACTCTATTTCAAATCAGTCATTACCTTTCAAGCCTAAGGCTCATTCTACCAGGTCCGTTTCCACTTCCTTGGCTCATGCAACTCGCTTACCTTTGGACACGATTTGTGCAGCAGCTACTTGGGCTAAACCCCATACATTTATCACTCATTATAAGGTTGACAGGGCCTCCAAGGACAGGACATCCTTTGGTTCCACTGTGCTCAGGAACGTTCTTCCATGAGTCACCCAGGGTGACGGAGCTAGGGACGCTACCCGTGTTTAAGAACAAACGGCAAGATTGAACACTTTCACATAAAGAAGTTATGTACTTACCATAACGTTCCATGTGAGGTGTTCATCTCGCCTTTGTTCTTACATTCCCTCCCCCCCCCCCACATGTTATGGAAGAACAGGTAATACTAGAGTCTGGTCGGGATTTTCTTACCCCTTTCTAGGGTTCATTGGTCTGTGTCCTCATTAGGATATAGTTCGCCGCCCATAGGCATTACTTATTATAGTCAGAGGATGTTCATGGATAACCGTGTGAATGTGTAGGTCTTTCACCAAGGTGATGATTAGCGGTCTGGTTTCTCGCAAAGTAGATCTGAGGAATAGCACGGAGGATTATGGGATATAGTCTGGTCTCGAGCTTCTCTAAGATGCAGAGCTTTGCGATGCGGCTGACTCGGAGCCAAGGATTGGCTCCGAACCCGTGTGTAAGAACAAAGGCGAGATGAACACCTCACATGGAATGTTATGGTAAGTACATAACTTCTTTTTTCTCCCTTTCACCAGGTAGGCCTATAATTTCCCACTTCCTCCCTTTCTCCTCTTCCTTTACATATCATCAACATTAATCGCAGGTAGGTCTATAATTTCCCACTTCCTCCCTTTCTCCTCTTCCTTTACTTATCATCAACATTAATCGCAGGTAGGCCTGTAATTTTCCACTTTCTCTCTTTCGCCTCTTCCTTTACGTGTCATCAACATTAATCGCAGGTAGGCCTATAATTTCCCACTTCCTCCCTTTCTCCTCTTCCTTTACGTTTCATGGTTATCTTAATCCTCCTTGTACTTTTAGATGTTTTGCCTGAGTTCTGTGTTCTCTTGTATTCTTCCTCTAAAACCTTCCACATTTTCTCCCTTCCCCATTTCTGAATTTTAGGAGGAATCCACCTCGCTTTCCAGTCCTTTATCTTGTCTATGGTATCCCTTTTCATCCTCTGCATTTAGTTTGTTTCTTTGTTAGTTTTCAGGTACCTATCCCTCTACATTCTTTTCCTAATTCCATTCTGAGACTTTCTGTTCTTACCTGTTTGTAATTCTTCCTGTACTATTTCTTTAACCTTTCTCCCATTTGCTCATCTTCTGAATATTCTTCATCTCCTTCCCCTATCCTCTGTACCTCTGTCTGGTTCATAGGGGGTTACTAGGCTGTTGGCCCTAGGGCCTTTATAAGCCTAGCCATGTTATACCCTTGTTCCCTTATTGACAAAGTGGCATGGTCTATATTTGCAGCGCAAGTCTATGATCAGCATCGACTGCCCTTATCCGAGAGGGACATAGGTGACACCCCTGGGATACATTTTCAGTCTTCCATCCAGTTGTCTAAATTACATTTAAGTAGGGTCATTGAGAAGCTCTGTTTTATGTGAATTGGGAGTTTGTTCCAGAGGAGTGGCAATCTCTGGGAGACATAGCTTTCTCTCCAGCATGTCCTGTTAATGTCGCAGGCTAGGTTAAGATCCCTAGAGCAAGTGAATCTTGTTCCATTTGACTTGCCGATGTGTAGCATTTCCATTAGGGCAGGACCCGAGACTGCTGTATAGGCCAGTCACAAGTCACCTCTTAGTAGCCTATAAGATACAGAGTACAGTGACTCTTGGTCTTGGTGAGAAACCTCTGATGTCTGTCAGACTGCTGCAGGTGTTTGGTGAGGTAGATAAGAAGGGAGCATTTTCTGTATTAGTGGTCTGAGGGATGAGTGTAGTGGAGTTAAAACATTCTTAGTTCTGGATGTGTTGCCCTTAATTATAGATGTGCAACATAGAAGGCCTTCTTTGCCACTGTATACACATGGTGATCGAAGTTAAGGTTGCTATCAATCTGTGTTCCCAAATCTCTCACCACAGGATTTGAGCTAAGAGGGGGGTACTGGTAATATTGTAATTTGCAGGTACTTCCCCTTTGCTGAAAGGAATGATAACACATTTTGTTTTGTGTTTAGTTTAAGTCCATGGCTTTGGCACCAATCATTTGACTGTTTAAGCCCTTTTTGTAGTATGTCAAGTTCATTGGGGGACTCAATGACGGCACCCAGTTTGCAGTCATCGGCGAACTTGGTAAGCCACAGGCCATCTATTTTCACCTGGACTTCTGAGAAGTAGATTCTAAACAGTAGAGGGCCCATAACAGATCCCTGTGGTACACCACTGGTAACTGGTCTACTGGTAGAGGTGTAATCCCCAACTTTGACTATTGACTACCCATATAGTAACATATGGTTTAATTCCCAGTTTGTTAATTTCTCCAAGTCTTTTGGGTTTCTTATACCAGGACGGGACTGGACCTCATTCCTAAGTCGTGTGATGAAAGTTCATGAAATTAGTATTTGTTTCAATCTTTGTTGTCAGCCAGAAGTGCTCTTCGCAGCACCAGCAATGTGCCTAGTAATGACTCCTGCAATCCGTATGAGGTTACATGTATTGGTAACGTATTTGAATATGATTGTAGACTTTTTTTATAAGACCCGTTGCTCCTATTACTGTTGGAACTGTCTGTGTATCTTTCTTCCACATTCCTCTCGTTTCTGCCTGCAGATGCTGATATTTTATGACTTTGTCTCTCTGAACGCAAAACACTGTAGTCAGTGGGTGTGGCGATTTCAATGATCAATGTTACTTTTGTCTTCTTTTCATGGACCACTATATCCAGTATTCTCGCATCTATCTTCTGAATGGTTGGCAGTGGATAATCCCATGTGATGTAGACTTCATCATTTTCTGTGATGCTTTGTGGCTCATGTTTCCAGCGTTTTTCAGCCACTTCAGTACCATAATGTTTGCACAATCCCCAGTGCAACAGTCTTTTCCACATTAGTATGCCTTTCAGCATGTAGTCATTCTGCCACAACCAGCAATGAGATGTGCAGCTGTTTTCAATTCTGTTTTACAAAACCTACATTTGTCTGTTTCTCCCACATGTTCAGTGGACTTTGTAAACCATTGTGTACGTAGACTACTATCTTGGGCCACCAACGTTAACCTTTCATCTCTTGGTTTGAATTTGCCTCTACATAACCATTTCTGCATTCGATCCTGATCAACATGAGGTTCTTCCAGAAGTTTTCTATACTTGCAACTTTATTTATGCATTTTCCACATTTCTTGCCTTCTCATCTGGTCCTTCACCTTATATTCTTTCTTTTGTTTTTTTTTGACACGGTCAGTTGCTGCCTGATTTTTATCTACTTCTGGTTTCATTTCCATTCCTGCTCGACGTCAATGTGCTTCTGTTAGAGTAAGCAAAGAAGTCATCCTAGATTTATTCATTTCTTGTTTCAAAACTTTCACTACATTTGGGTCTTGCAAGGTCAGCAGATATGTGCTCAGTCCCACGATTTCAGATCTATACATGTAATCAGTTTCAAGGAAGCCCATTCCTCCTTTGGAATGGGGACTATATAATCCTGGTATGCACTGATTTTTTATAAATCATGTGGTGGGCACAAAGCATCCTTCTTGTTTTCCTGTGTAATCTATCCAACACATTTTGGGGCCAGTCAGTCACTCCAAAACTGTAAGTTAGGACAGGAAGAGCAAATTGGTTTATAGCTTAAATTTTGTTCCTACATGTCAATGCTGTTTTCAGGATGAATGTAAGTCTTCTGAAGTATTCCTTACTAAGTTTTATTTGCATTTGTTCATGTTTTATTGTCGATCCTTCACCAATTCCCAAATATTTTTACACTCCCTCTTGCTCAAGTTCTTTTCTGTCACATTCTTGTCACAAAGTGATGCTTTCTTGGTGCTGTAGATTTCCTGCTTTAAAGGTTGCTTTTGCACATTTATCAAGCCCAAGTGACATTCTTATATAATCTGAAAATGTTTTGACAACTTGCAGTTGTGCTTTCATTTCCTCATCTGGTCAGCTGTATAGTTTTAAATCATTGACAAAGAGAAGATGAGAAGTCTTACACTTTGTTGTTTTCTGGAATCAAAATTATAGCCAGGGCCTAAGCTGTTAAGTAGACATCTTAATAGTTAAGGGCAAGACAGAATAGCAGCGGTGACAGTCACCCTGGAACATCCCTCTTTGAATTTTTATCCCTGGAATAATAATTTGTCCTTTATCATGGCATAATTCCAAAGTTGTCTGCCACTGTTTCATGGTCACTGTAATGTAGTCAGTCAGTGTAGGGTGTATCTTGTTCATTTTTAAGCACTCTTTTACCCATGAATGTGGGATACTATCAAGTGCTTTTTTGTAGTCAAGCCATGCCGTACTTGGATTCTTCCCTTACAGTTCTCCACTATGATTTTATTTGACAAAAAAATTATCCTTTTTTCCATATGACTTTCTTTTATTGCCCTTTTGTTCTATTGCCATAATTGAGTTTTCCTCTAAATGACTAGAGACTTAGCATCAATTCCAATGTATAGTGTATACATCTTAGGAAGGCAAGTTGTTGGCCTATAACTTTTAGGGTAGCTTGCAGTTTCACTCTTAAGTAGGAGCATTGTTAGCCAGGTTGGTGTCTGTTCAGAGTATGCATATAAACATTTCTTACTCATGGCTAAATCTTTGGGCAAAGATATTAATACTTTTAACCAGAAGTTAGGTACTGCATCTGGGCTTGGGGTTTTCCAGTTAGAGGATGTTCTTAATTTTGTTTCAGTCTCTCTCTGGCCGTTACTTCATCCCATTTCGTATCCTGTGCCTTTAAACTTCTTAGTTTTTCTTTTACCTCTTCTGTCCATTTAGCATATTTATGTTCCACAGGATCTTCATAAATACTTCTCCAATATATATCTATTTCTTCTTTTTTGGTGGTCTTTCATTTCCATTTACCTTGTTTCCCAGTTGTCTATAAAACTTTTTGGGTCATCAATACATTGCTTATTTCGTACTATTCCTTTATATTTATCTGCGTGTCTTCTAAATTGTTAGCCTGTGGTGAGATTTTTAGTTTGTTATTTGTGATAGTGCATGATAGATCCTGATCTGTTCTAATACTGCGCATTGCTTTTATCATGTCTATCTGTCTAAGTAGTTTTGTTGATCTGTTCCTTCTTTACTCTTCTAACAGTGACACTTCTTAATTGCTGTATAGTTTTCTCTATTCAGTACTTCCATGATGGTATTCAATTTCTCCCCTTCCTTTCTCTCACTACTATATTCTTGTGTTAGAACATTCAGTGATTAATTTAGCTCCACAGTAATATATCCTATTTACTTCTGTTATATCACATGGATCGCTATGGACAGTCCTAATTACTGTATTCATTTGTTTTATCAAACGTCTGATGTTATGGGTTTTATTGACCTTCTGCAATCTATTCCTTTCATTGATCTTAATATTTCTGTCTCTGTTAAATCAAGCAACTCGTCTCTTAGCTCATTTTCTTCTAAACTGAGGGCCCATTTTTTGTTTTCCATTTCCTGCGGGCATTCTATAGAAAGTTCTATAGCATCTTCCTGTAGCACATTCTCTTCGAGTTTATCCCTTGCCATCCGTTGCTCTGTCATATGGGAACTCACTGGACTATCACTCCTCAACATTGGCTGCGTCAGAGTTTCTACAGTTTTCTGTTCCTTCCCCTGCTGTCCAGCTTCAAGTGAAGGATCCAAAATATCTTCATCTGGCACCTGACTCAGTGCTTCGCATTCCATTGGATTCCCTTTAATTTGGATGTCCATTGCTCTATCCTGTTGTGGTGCTTTCTGAATTAGATTTTCTACACTGAATCCTTCACTTCGCAGGTACTCCATAACCTCAGTTTGTTTCTTTAACTTCTCCATTACTAATCTCCTTTTCCTCTTTATCTTCTTGTTTTTGTGTTGTAAAGTTTTCCATGTCCGGATTCCTTAGCCTGTATTTCTCTTCAAGTATCTTTGGTACTGCTCATTTTGTATTTGTTAGTTTTGCTTTCTCCTTTGCATAAATGTTACACCATATTAAATCTCTTTTTCTTTCCCATGACCATATGTCTTCTTCAGATGTCTCCTAATCTTCCTGTTTCTCCTTACTCTGGGAACTCACTCCATCACACTGTGATGTAACTTGTGATAGGCCTTCTACACCAAATCCTTCATTTCACATGCACTCCATAACTTCAACTTCTATTTTTTTTTAACAACTACTTTACTAATATTTTTTCTACATCCCCTCTTTGTAATATTTTTTTATTGTGAAATTTTCCATATGTGGATGCCTTTGCTGTATTTCTCTTTGAATATCTTTGGGGCTGCCTTTGTTTATATTGATTAATTTGGCTTTTGCCTTTGTATAAATATTGCACTATATCAAATCTCTCTTTCTTTCCTATCTCCATATTTCTTTTTTATAACTCTCAAAAATCTTTCAGCTGGGTGAGTTTCTCAATGATGCCTGAGTGGGGGATTGTGTCAAAAGCCTTGGCCAAGTCAAGGTAGGCTGTATGTGCTGATTTGCCTTCATCCAGGGCTTTGGTGACATTCTCAAGGATGTCCACCAGGTTTAATAAGCCTGCTCTACTCTTAACAAAACCAAATTGAGTCGGGTCAAGGGACTGAAAGTCACATGTGACTTTGTTGGTAAGGTTCATGATGATTCTCTCCATGGTATTGAAGGTAAGGATGGTTAGGCTTATGGGTCTGTAGTTCCCAGGATTGGTTGACGAACCCCCTTTGTGCAAGGGAATTACTGTTGCTGTTTTCCACTCTGCTGGAACAAAGACAGTTTTTGGCTCTGGTTAAAGAAAGTACCAAGTGACGCCTCTAGGTCTTGTTTTAGATTGCTTAAGAAACAGCCTGGGATGTTATTTGGTCCCAGTGAGGCCATGTTTTTGGCCACGGAGAGTGCGATTATGACCTGCTCTTTGGCGATACTAGGTAAAGAACTGGTGACAGGTATGTTTTGAGATATGTCTGGTGAGAACATGAGGGTAAAGTTTGTGCCAGATCTGTCTGCTAGCAGGTTTGTGATGTCCTCAGGGTCAGTATGAGTGGTACCATCCACTACTAGTTCAGCGCAAAGCTGGGCATTCCCTTTTAGATTTCTTACATAGCTAAACAATGCCTTGTGATTATCCTTAGCTAGGGATGCTAGCTTAGCTTCATAATTGGCTTTAGAGGATTTTACAAGATATCTAATTTGCTTGTTCAAGCTGTTGAGGGTGTCCTTCCTCTGCTGACTCAGTTCCCTCTTATTCTTTTTATGCTTGATGTCCAGCAGGGTGTTTTTTTTTAATCCGTTTAGGTACAGCAGAATCTGTACATTTGTATAGGTGTTTATATAGGGCATTTGTGTACACATCTGTATAGGAGTCGTTGTAGACAGTGGTAGCAGGGGGTTTGAAACTGTTTATGCCATCATTTAGGAGGCTATAGCTTGCTTTGTAGACATTTTTCATCCTTTTTGCTCTGGGGGGGGGGTCAGGTATGATCGTACTTGGAACAAGACTGATTTATGATCAGACCTTACGAGGGAGGACAACACGTGGGGTGGTGCAGAGACACTCTCTTTGGGTGAGTACTAAGTCTAGGACATTCCAGCTCCTTGTGGGGGTGTAGACTATCTGTTCCAAACCATTTGTATTAACATAGTCCAGGAACCTTGGGGCAAGCATATTTGTGCTCATATATGACTTGATGGAAGGATAGTTGAAATCACCCAAGACCTAGATGTTTGGCTATATGGTGAATTACTAAATTAGACCCAAGTAGGCAGAGGGGTTCTCCTGATTCATGGTGGGGGATCTATGGCTAACATTGATATGGAAGGGGGTTTTACCTACAGTTAGTTGGATTTGGAGTAGCTCTAGAGATTCGTACTGTTTGACCAGTCTTGATGTGTATTTGTCTTTAATTAAACCTTCACCTTTGGTTCCTTCATGCTCATTGTGAGGTCTGAATGTGTGGAAGACATTGTAGCCTTACACGGCCGGGGTGCTGTCTGCAGTCTTGAACCATGTCTCTCTGACTGCACAGACATTGGCATCTTGCAAGGTAAGGAGTTCTTTCATTGAGTGTAGTTTCCAATTTAGACTCCTAGCATTAAGCAGCATAACCTTGGGTCGTCTCTAGTGGATTTTTTACATCAGGAATTTTCTTATGACACAGTTATTTACTGTGCTATGTGTGATTAATATAATAGTTTCTATATTGGTAAAACCGATAGGAAACTAAAGAATCATATATATGAACATTTGTATGAAATAAAGAAAAAAAAGGAAACAAATGCACTTTATAAGCACTTGGTTGAGAATGAGACACATTCCTTTAAATTCTTTGTAATTGACCATATTTATATTGAAATAAGAGGAGGTGCTTGGTCTATGTTATTAGAGAAAAAGTAATTGTATTGGCAGCTATTTTTAGATGCTGCCAATTGGCCAGGACTTAATGAAAGTATCTCAGTTAGTTCATTATTGAGACTAAAAGCCTTGCTTAGATGTTGTTGTTGATGTTCATCGTGCATACAGCTGCAGTAATCACAGATGGGTTTTCAGCCGTCAGGCGGTCCCTCGGTCGGCCGAATTCCAAAGTCTTGGTCCGGCGTCGGTTGTCGTCGCTTACTCTTCTGACGTCAGGAAGGCCAGAGTATATAAGACACAGCCGACGCCATGTTCCTCCGTCTTTTTTGCCGCGCGGTGCCCGAAGCAGAAGCAGTTCGCAAGTGCCGGTCGGCCAGCTCCTGAATTACGAAAATATTTGGAACCGAAGTCTTCATTAAAGCTAAGTACCCCGTTGGGGAAACTTTTCTTGCCTCAGACCGATGTCAGAAAAAGTTAATAATTGTATTTCTTGTGGGAAGCAAATACCGCATAAGGATTTCCATTCCCTTTGCATACCTTGTTTGGGCCCAGACCACGACGTCTCGGGCTGTCGCTTTTGCGCTACTTTTAATAAACGCACTATCAAGCGTCGGGCGGAGTTCGCCCAACATTATTTTGGAAAAGCGTTTGACTATAAAATGTCGTCGGACACTCCGACTACCGCTTTACCCAAAAAACGCAAGGAAAAGGACCGACACACGAAGCCCGCCGTCTCCGCTGACACCACACCGTAACAGGCTCCACGTGGTCCGGTTCTCAGCGAGACGCCTTTGCAGTCCCTGACTACCGACGACACGACTTTGGCGGTGTCTTCTGTACCTGAGACCGCTGGGCCTTCGGCCCTTTCCCAGACTACTACCGAAGCCCCGGCTTATGTCGAACCTACTAATGTGGACAGGTCCACCTCCACCCATGGTGTTTTTAGGCCTTCATCTACTTTTTCTATTAAGGCTTTTACTAAAGCCAAAGCAGTCAGGCATCATGCTAGGCCTGTTGCACAAGGCCCATCTACTGGACCCATGCCTAAGAAACAGATGCTTAAGATGGCTGAGGACCTTATAACTCTTATCAGAGGTTCCCAGCCCCCTCCTGATAAGAGACCCAGAGTGGAGGAAGATTCCCCCTCCTCTGACCAGGGATCCATTTTATCAGAACACTCTGATGCAGAGGAACACGCTTACTCCCCTTTTGAGGATTCGGATGCAGAACAGTCCATTCCTTCTGTATCCCCCCCTGAGGATTTTTCTTTTGGGGAAACCTTACACACTTTGAGGGAACACTTCCATTGGGAAGGCCAAGACTTTTCAGACTCCAAGAAAAGACTTAGGGAATTTCTTTGGTTACCTCAGCACAGACCTCTGGCTATACCCCCTGTTTTGGAGGTACTGGATGATGTCTATTCGGAGGCTTGCCTTAACCCTGATTCTCTGCCTCCTGCACCAGGAAAGCCTGATAGATATTACAGAGTACCCAGTTCTCACCAATTTCTCTACAAGGGCCATAATGCTGACCCTGAAACCATTTCACAAGGTCCTAAAGGACTAAAGGCCTCCACTGCCAAGAATCCACTTCCTGCAGAAAGGGAATCTAGATCTCTAGAAAGGTGGGGTAAGAAGGTATATACCTCGGCCACCCTAGCCATGAGGGCCTTAAACTGCCAGTTTCATATGATAAAATATCAACAGTTCTTACTATCACAATTAAAAACCAAAATGTCTCAACCTGAACAACCAGATTTAAAAGAGTTACAGGATATGCTGCATAGTGCGGAGCAAGTGGGTAAACACACCTTACAATGTGGTTATGATGCCCTAGAGGCCTCCAGTAGAGTGGCGGCTACAGGATCAGTCATTCGCAGACATGTCTGGCTTAGGGAACAAAACTTGCCTGATCATGTGAAAGCTAAACTTCTGGATGCTCCTTTACAAAAGGACGTACTTTTTGGTTCAAATGCTGAGGATATACTGCGAAAAATGGAAGAAAAAGCCAAATCTATGCAAAATGTCAAAGCTCTCTTACAGGTCCAGCCACCACGTTTTAGCAGGAATTGGCCTTCAAAAAACTGGTCCTTTCCAGCCACTGACAAGCCCCAAAGAGGTAGATACAGACGCACAAGGGGCAGAGGGCAATCACAAGGATCATACAGAGGCAGACAATGGCAAACTCCAGCAACAAGAGGTAGTGAAGACAGTGCACAACAATACAGGAAGCAAACCCAATGACTCCCTCATTTCCATGCCAAGCAAGTTTCAGCTGGCAGCACCTTTGGGAGGGAAACTAGCATTATTTGCAAGCAATTGGCATATTGTCACAACAGACAAATGGATACTGGACATTATAAACAGAGGCTACAAATTTCAATTTCACACTCTTCCAAAAATGAGAGGCATGCCAAACCTGCCACAAAATCAAATGGCAGAGGCACAACTGCAAATTTCAAAGCTCCTACACATGAGAGCTATACAAAAGGTACCTACTCACCAACAAGGTCAAGGTTTTTATTCAAGACTCTTTCTGGTGCCAAGAAAAGGAACCGACTGGAGACCCATTCTGGACTTATCCATCCTAAACACATTTCTACTCATACCAAAATTCAAGATGCTCACACTACAGCAACTTCTTCCCATGCTGGGCAAGGAGTTTTGGCTGGTAACATTGGACCTCAAGGAGGCATACCTGCATGTCCCAATCAGACAAAGCTGCAGAAGATACCTCAGATTTCTTGCAGGTTCAATCCACTATCAATTCTCTGCATTGCCCTTTGGCTTATCTACTGCGCCCAGAGTATTCACAAAGTGCCTGGCATCAGTGATTGCATATTGCAGACTTCAAGGAATACAAATTTACCCTTACCTGGATGACTGCCTGATCCAAGCAGACAGCAAACACATACTACTGGAACATCTGGCATATGTGACACGGCTACTGCTTTCTCTGGGATACACCATCAACAAGGAGAAATCAAAGCTAACACCATCTCAGAAAATAACCTTCCTGGGTGCCAGATTGGACACAAACACCCAGATGGCATATCTTATGCCAGAAAAACAAGGGCAATTATCTCTGTACTTCAAAACTCTAGCAAAAAGTACCAGGCTTACTGCAAGGAAAATCCTGCAGGCTCTGGGATTCATGGCATCTTGCATCCTTTTAATCCCATGTGCAAAGCTGCATATGAGAAAACTTCAATGGTACCTAAAAAATCTATGGTCTCAACACAGTCACAGCTTGGAAGCAATTATACCAATAATTCCATGCTTGCAAAAGGAATTTCTATGGTGGGCCCAGGCCTGTCAAGTCAACACAGGTCTTCCATTCTGCAAGCCTCAAGCAAAGCAAGTCATAACCACAGACGCCTCAGATTACACCTGGGGGGCGCACATACAGGACAGGTGCATTCAGGGCAGATGGTCCCAAAAGGAAAAGCACCTGCACATCAATCAAAAAGAAATGCTAGCAGTAATAAATGCAATTACAGCTTTCAAGGACTTCCTGCATCCAGGACAATTGCTGATAAGAACAGACAACACCACAGTAATGTGGTACATAAACAAACAAGGAGGAACACATTCATACCCCTTGTGCAGACTAGCCATGACTCTTTGGAACTTGGCTCTGGAAAGACAAATCGAACTTCAAGCACAGTACTTGCCAGGACTGGAAAACACACTGGCAGACACTCTAAGCAGGAATATGACAGATCCACACGAATGGAAGTTACATCCTCAGGTGTTTACGGAGATAATCCAAGCGTGGGGGAGGCCAGACATAGATCTTTTTGCCTCACACAGGAACCATCAATTGAAAAAGTTCTGTTCAAGGACCTTCCATCCAAAGGCCTGGAAAGTGGACGCCCTTTCATTCAGTTGGACAACATGGACAGTTTATGCATTTCCACCTCTACCTCTTCTGCCCAAGGTGCTTTTGAAAGTAAGAACAGACAAACCGAAGATGATAGTGATTGCTCCAGATTGGCCAAGGCAACACTGGTATCCACTCCTGAGGAGCCTAACACAAACTCCTCCCTGGTCCCTACCTCTAATGCCTCTTCTGTTGACTCAGAACAGCTACAAAACCCTTCACAGTCAGCTGAAAAGACTCAACCTCGCTGCATGGAAAATTCCTTAACTCCACAACAGACCCTACTCTCCAAGGAGGTACAGGATGTCATGTTGGAGGCCAGAAGACCATCTACTAGAAAAGCCTACTCCGCTAAATGGAAGCGGTTTTGCTGTTGGAATGAGAAAAGAGGCCAGGACCCTAGAAAATTGAACTTGCCTCAAGTTTTACAGTACCTAGCTGAACTGCTGAACAGTGGACTTTCATTCTCTTCCATAAAAATACATGCCTCAGCCATTTCTGCAGAATTCGACATGGATCCTCCTTTATTCTCTCACCCACTCTTACGGCAGTTCCTCAGAGGGGCTAAGAATATAAGACCTCCAAGGAAGCAACCAATACCAGCCTGGGACCTTAATTACATACTAGAAAAATTAACATTGCCTCCATTTGAACCTGCTGCCTCAACAGATCTACAATATTTGTCCTGGAAAACAGCCTTCCTTCTGGCCATCACTTCAGCTCGTAGGGTTTCTGAATTACAGGCCCTCATGGCGGTGCAGCCCTTCCTCATCTTCCATCAGGATAGGGTTTCCCTTCGTACTAATCCTTCTTTTATGCCAAAAGTGGTATCCAGGGTAGCCCTAAACCAAGCCATACACCTACCCACCTTTTTTCCTAACCCTCAAAACAAAGGGGAAATGCTGCTTCACTCTTTAGACATTCATAGGCAGCTTCGCTACTGTTTGGACAGAACAAAGCCCTTCAGGAAATCAGAACAACTTTTTGTGTCCTATGCCGTAGGGGCCCAAGGGAAACCAGTTACCAAACAGACCATTTCCAAATGGATTGGCCACTGCATATGCTTTTGTTACTCCTATCATGGGAAAACTGTCCCTACTGGTATCAGATCTCACTCCACCAGGGCCACAGCCACCTCTACAGCCTTCCTCAGAGGTGTGCCTACTAAGGATATTTTGGAGGCAGCCACTTGGAGTTCTGTACATACCTTCACAAAACACTACCACCTGCCCTTATATTCCAGAAGAAGAGCAGACTTTGCCACTGCTGTTTTGCAGGGCATTCTGGCTCAACCCAGTTCCTCATAGTACCTACCACCCTATGTATAGCTTTGGGACTCTACCCATCTGTGATTACTGCAGCTGTATGCACGATGAACATAGTACAGTTTTGTACCTACCATAAATGTAGATGTTCGAGTGCTAATACAGCTGCAGTACAGGTTTCCCACCCTCCTTCCCCACTTGGTAAGGGCATGGGGCCTATCAACCTTTTCATACCTCCTGGCTGGGTTATCCTGCTATGTTTTATTTGCTTGCTTACACTGATTTTGCATTACATTGCATTTCTTACACATGTACAAAAAGCTTTATTTTTGTATTGCCTTCATTTTGGGGGCACCTGACATCTGGGGCAAGAAAGACTGAAGAACATGGCGTCGGCTGTGTCTTATATACTCTGGCCTTCCTGACGTCAGAAGAGTAAGCGACGACAACCGACACCGGACCAAGACTTTGGAATTCGGCCGACCGAGGGACCGCCTGACGGCTGAAAACCCATCTGTGATTACTGCAGCTGTATTAGCACTCGAACATCTACATTTATGGTAGGTACAAAACTGTACTTTGTGTCTTTTGGCTTTTGTTAGGGGTGGCCACAGCAGAACTCCAGTCCGCTAATGATTGGTAGTTGATTTTTACGTGCCAAGTTATCAGCCCTGACACATAACGTTCAACAAAGGTACGCCCATTCACACATGTCTCCACGCAGAAGACGCTCAAGCTGAGAATCGAACCGGACAGCGTCTTACTGTGAGGCGACAACGCTACCGTAGCACCACCACCGTGGGTCAAAAGCCTTGCTTAGATAATTATAAATTTTATATTTACATACTCTGTATTACATTTGTTCTACAGTTTTTAGATATATATTTATATTTTTAGAATGCATATATTTATTGTTTTGCTATAGTATTATAAGTACATATTTAAGTATTTTTAATGTTATGTGTTTAAGGGGGCGTGGTTTTATGTGATGTTCATCGTGCATACAGCTGCAGTCATAACAGATGGGTTCTCCTGCCGTCAGGCGGGTCCTCGGTTGGCCGAATTCCAAAGTCTAGGTCCGGTGTCGGTTGTTGTCGCTTTCTTTCCTGACGTCAGTGCGACAGGGGTATATAAGACACAGCCGACGCCATTTTCTTCAGTCTTTTTTGCCGCGCGGTGCCCGAAGCAGAAGCAGTTCGCAAGTGCCGGTCGGCCAGCTCCTGAAATTACGAAAATTTGGAAACCGAAGTCTTCTTTAAAGCTAAGTACCCGTTGGAAACTTTTCTTGCCTCAGACCGATGTCAGACAAAGTTAACAATTGTATTTCTTGTGGGAAGCAAATACCGCATAAGGATTTCCATTCCCTCTGTATACCTTGTTTAGGCCCAGACCACGACGTCTCGGGCTGTCGCTTTTCCGCTACTTTCAATAAACGCACTATTAAGCGTCGGGCGGAGTTCGCCCAGCACTTTTTTGGTAAAGCTTTTGATTATAAAATGTCGTCGGAGACTCAGACTACCGTTTTGTCAAAAACGCAAGGACAAAGATCGACACGCGAGGTCCGCGGTCTCCACCGACACCATGCCAAAACCGGCTACGTGGTCCGGTTCTCAGCGAGCGCCTCGCAGCCCCTGACTACCGACGACACTTCTCTGGCAGTGTCTTCTGTAACCGAGACCGCAGGTGCCTCGGCCCATACCCAGACTACAGCTACCGAAGCCACTGTGAGTGTTGAGCCTCCTAATGTGGACAGGTCCACTTCCACCCATGGTGTCTTTAGACCCTCATCTTCCTTTTCCATAAAGGCCTTTACTAAGTCCAAATCAGCCATGCATCCCAAGAGGCATGTTGCACAGGGCCCATCTCCAGGCCCCATGCCTAAAAAGCAGATGCTAAAAATGGCTGAGGATTTAATTACTCTTATCAGGGGTTCCCAACCCTCCGGACAAGAGACCCAGAGTGGAGGAAGATTCTCCCTCTTCTGACCAGGGCTCCATTATTTCAGAACATTCTGATGAAGAGGAACACTCGTACTACCCTTTCGAAGATTCTGATGCAGAGCAGTCCATTCCTTCTGTATCTCCCCCAGAGGATTTTTCTTTTGGGGAAACCTTGCATACCTTGAGGGAACACTTCCATTGGGAAGGCCAAGATTTTTCTGATTCCAAGAAAAGACTTAGGGAATTTCTTTTGCTACCTCAGCACAGACCTCTGGCGATACCTCCTGTCTTGGACATACTTAATGATGTTTACTCGGAGGCTTGCCTTAATCCGGATTCCCTGCCTCCTGCCCCAGTCAAGCCTGATAGGTACTACAGAGTTCCTAACTCTTACCAATTTCTTTACAAAAGCCATAATGCTGACCCTGAAACCATTTCTCAAGGCCCCAAGGGAATGAAGGCCTCTACTGCTAAGAATCCACTACCTTCCGAGAGAGTCTAGATCCTTAGAAAGGTGGGGAAAAAGGTATATACTTGCCACCCTAGCCATGAGGGCCTTAAATTGTCAGTTCCATATGCTTAAATATCAGCAGTTTCTGTTATCACAATTAAGGAATAAAATGTCACAACCTGAACAACCAGATTTGAAGGAGTTGCAGGATATGATGCATAGTGCAGAACAAGTGGGTAAACACACCTTACAATGTGGTTATGATGCTCTAGAGGCCTCAAGTAGAGCTGCTGTTACAGGATCAGTCATTCGTAGACATGCCTGGCTTAGGGAACAAACCTTGCCTGATCATGTTAAAGCTAAACTACTAGATGCTCCTTTACAAAAGGATGTATTATTTGGTACTAATGCTGAGGAGATACTACGGAAAATGGAAGAAAAAGCTAAATCTATGCAAACTGTCAAAGCTTTTCTACAGGTTCAACCACCACGTTTTAGCAGAAATTGGCCTTCAAAAAACTGGTCCTTTCCAGCCACGGACAAGCCCCAAAGAGGGAGATACAGGCGCACAAGGGGCAGAGGACAATCTCAAGGATCATATAGAGGCAGACAATGGCAAACTCCAGCACCAAGAGGTGGCGAAGACAGTGCACAACAATACAGGAAACAAACCCAATGACTTTCCCCTTTTCATACCAAGCAAGTCTCAGCTGGCAGCACCCTTGGGAGGAAAGCTGGCATTATTTACAAGAAATTGGCATATTATCACAACAGACAAATGGATCCTGGACATTATAAACAGAGGCTACAGATTTCATTTTCACACTCTTCCAAAAATGAGAGGCATGCCAAACCTGCCACACAATCAAAGGGCAGAGGCTCAAATACAAATTTAAAAGCTCATGGACATGAAAGCTATTCAAGAGGTACCTACTCACGAACAAGGTCAAGGTTTTTATGACAGACTATTCCTGGTACCAAGGAAAGGAACCGACTGGAGACCCGTTTTGGACTTATCCATCCTAAACACATTTCTACTCGTACCAAAATTCAAGATGCTCACCTTACAGCAGCTTCTTCCCATGCTGGGCAAGGAGTCTTGGCTGGTAACATTGGACCTCAAGGAGGCATACCTGCATGTCCCAATCAGACAAAGCTGCAGAAGATACCTCAGATTTCTTGCAGGTTCAATCCACTATCAATTCTCTGCATTGCCCTTTGGCTTATCTACTGCGCCCAGAGTATTCACGAAATGCCTGGCATCAGTAATTGCCTACTGCAGACTTCAAGGGATACAAATTTACCCTTATTTGGACGATTGCCTGATCCAAGCGGACAGCAAACACATACTTCTGGAACATCTGGCTTATGTAACACGGTTATTGAATTCTCTGGGATACACAGTCAACAAAGAGAAATCCAGGCTAACACCATCTCAGAAAATAACTTTCCTGGGTGCCAACTTGGACACAAACACCCAGATAGCCTATCTTACGCCAGAAAAACAGGGGCAACTAACTCAGTACTTCAAAATACTAGCAAATTGTACCAGGCTAACTGCAAGGAAAATCCTGCAGGCTCTGGGCTTCATGGCATCTTGCATTCTTCTAATCCCATGTGCAAAGTTGCATATGAGGAAACTTCAATGGTACCTAAAAAACGTATGGTCTCAACACAGCCACAGTTTGGAAACAATAATACCAATAATCCCATGTTTGCAAAAAGAATTTCTATGGTGGGCCCAAGCATGCCAAACAAACACAGGTCTACCATTCTGCAAGCCTCAAGCAAATGAAGTCATCACAACAGACGCCTCAGACTACGCCTGGGGGGCACACATGACAGACAGGTGCATTCAGGGCAAATGGTCCCAAAAGGAAAAGCACCTTCACATCAATCAAAAGGAAATGCTAGCAGTGATAAATGCAATTACAGCTTTCAAGGACCTCCTGCATCCAGGGCAGTTATTGATAAGAACAGACAACACCACGGTAATGTGGTACATAAACAAACAAGGAGGAACACATTCATACCCCCTGTGCAGGCTAGCCATGTCACTTTGGAACTTGGCTCTGGAATGGCAAATGAACTTCAAGCACAGTACCTGCCAGGATTGGAAAACACGCTGGCAGACAATCTAAGCAGAAATATGACAGACCCACACGAATGGAAGTTGCATCCTCAAGTGTTTACAAAGATAATCCAAGCGTGGGGAAGGCCAGACATAGATCTCTTTGCCTCCCACAGGAATCATCAATTGACAAAGTTCTGCTCAAGGACCTTCTACCCAAAGGCCTGGAGAGTGGACGCCCTTTCTTTCAGTTGGGCAGCACGGACAGTTTACGCCTTCCCACCTTTGCCTCTTCTGCCCAAGGTGCTCTTGAAAGCAAGAGCAGACAGACCGAAGATGATACTGATTACTCCAGACTGGCCAAGACAACACTGGTACCCACTGCTGAGGAGCCTAACACATACTCCTCCCTGGACCCTACCTCTAATGCCTGTTCTACTGACTCAGCACAGCTACAAAACTCTTCACAGTCAGCTGAAAACACTCAATCTGGCTGCATGGAAAATTCCTTAACACCACAACAGATCCTACTCTCCAAAGAGGTGCAGGATGTCATTTTGGAGGCCAGAAGGCCATCTACTAGAAAGGCTTACTCCACAAAATGGAAACGGTTTTGCGCTTGGAATGAGAAAAAAGGCCAGGATCCTAGAAAACTGAATTTGCCTCAGATATTACAGTATCTAGCTGAGCTGTTGAACAATGGACTTTCATTTTCCTCCATCAAAATTCATGCCTCAGCCATTTCTGCAGAATACAACACTGATCCACCCTTATTCTCTCACCCACTCTTAAGACAGTTCCTCAGAGGGGCTAAGAATATAAGACCTCCAAGGAAACAACCAATACCAGCCTGGGATCTTAATTACATTCTAGAAAAATTAACATTGCCTCCCTTTGAACCAGCTGCCTCAACAGATTTGCAATATTTGTCCTGGAAAACAGCTTTCCTTCTGGCCATTACCTCAGCTTGTAGGGTTTCGGAACTACAAGCCCTCATGGCTGTGCAGCCCTTTCTCATCTTCCATCAGGACAGGGTTTCCCTACGAACCAACCCGTCATTTATGCCTAAGGTAGTATCCAGGGTAGCTTTAAATCAGGCCATACACTTACCTACCTTTTACCCCAATCCTCAAAACAAAGGGGAAAGGCTGCTACATTCCTTAGACATCCATAGACAGCTATGTTACTATTTGGACAGAACAAAGCCTTTCAGGAAATCAAAACAACTCTTTGTGTCCTATGCTGTAGGAGCTCAAGGGAAGCCAATTTCCAAACAGACAATTTCGAAATGGATAGGCCACTGCATACAGTTTTGTTACTCCTTCCATGGTAAATCTGTACCTGCAGGCATCAGATCCCACTCCACAAGGGCCACAGCTACCTCTGCAGCCTTCCTCAGAGGAGTCCCTACCAAAGATATTTTGGAGGCAGCCACTTGGAGTTCTGTGCATGCCTTCACTAAACACTACCACCTACCTTTATACTCCAAAACTAGAGCAGGCTTTGCTACTGCTGTGTTGCAGGGCATTCTGGCTCCTCCCAGTTCCACCTAGTGCCTACCACCCTGTGCGTAGCTTTGGGATTCTACCCATCTGTTATGACTGCAGCTGTATGCACGATGAACATAGTACAGTTTTGTACCTACCATAAATGTAGATGTTCGAGTGCTAATACAGCTGCAGTCCAGGTTTCCCTCCCTCCTTCCCCTCTGGGTACAGACCTAGTGGCTAACTCCTCATCTTACAACTTGATTGGGTTATCCTTCTATGGTGTATTTGCTTGCAACTACTCGTTTTTGATTATATTGTAATGCATGAATTTTATATATATATATATATATATATATATATATATATATATATATATATATATATATATATATATATATATTGCCTTCCTTCTGGGGGCACCTGACATCTAGGGCAAGAAAGACTGAAGAAAATGGCGTCGGCTGTGTCTTATATACCCCTGTCGCACTGACGTCAGGAAAGAAAGCGACAACAACCGACGCCGGACCTAGACTTTGGAATTCGGCCGACTGAGGACCCGCCTGACGGCAGGAGAACCCATCTGTTATGACTGCAGCTGTATTAGCACTCGAACATCTACATTTATGGTAGGTACAAAACTGTACTTTCTTGTGCATGTGACTATGTTTGAATCAGTTAAATACTTTTGGAGTTTATATGCCATTTGTCTGATGAAGTTCTGTATTGGTGGGACGGAAGCTCTTACCAGCTGTTTTTTCAATAAATTGCTTGCTACTACTTGGATCCAGTGTTTTTTCAACATTTCTGTGGCTGTTTGGAATTATTTGGATTCAACATTAACACTATTTAAGTGTTTTTGGGCTATCCTACACACTTGATTGCCTTGGAGTTGTGCAGTTTGTTATGACACTTCCTTCTGCTTCTTGTATTCTCAGTTACTTGTTTCCCATTTGACCCCCCCAACTGTCTACCAATAGCCCCTCCAGAACCACTGTTGAATTATGCTCTGTAATTTTACTCTTTCCATTTATATTGCTTTTTTCTCTGATGTGTAGAGCCCCCCTTCTACTTTCACTTCTTCCAGCTCCTTCTGTACCATCTCCTTCTCTTTCTTTCTTTGATTCCTCAGTCACCTTCCCTTCTTTCCATCTGCACTCATCATTTCCCCTTAGTGACCTTGAGCTCATTCCAGTTTGTCCTTGTCTTTCATGTTGTCCTCTGCTGACGTCTGTGCTAGTCCTTGCAGTTACCTTCTCTTTTTTCCTTTTGCAGCAGTCCCTGCAGTGTTACCTTCTCTTTTTTTCCTTTTGCAGCAGTCCTTGCAGTGTTACCTTCTCTTTTTTCCTTTTGCAGCAGTCCTTGCAGTGTTACCTTCTCTTTTTTTACTTTTGCAGCAGTCGTTGCAGTGTTACCTTCTCTTTTTTCCTTTTGCAGCAGTCCTTGCAGTGTTACCTTCTCTTTTTTCCTTTTGCAGCAGTCCTTGCAGTGTTACCTTCTCTTTTTTCCTTTTGCAGCAGTCCTTGCAGTGTTACCTTCTCTTTTTTCCTTTTGCAGCAGTCCTTGCAGTGTTACCTTCTCTTTTTTCCTTTTGCAGCAGTCCTTGCAGTGTTACCTTCTCTTTTTCCTTTTGCAGCAGTCCTTGCAGTGTTACCTTCTCTTTTTTCCTTTTGCAGCAGTCCTTGCAGTGTTACCTTCTCTTTTTTCCTTTTGCAGCAGTCCTTGCAGTGTTACCTTCTCTTTTTCCTTTTGCAGCAGTCCTTGCAGTGTTACCTTCTCTTTTTTCCTTTTGCAGCAGTCCTTGCAGTGTTACCTTCTCTTTTTTCCTTTTGCAGCAGTCCTTGCAGTGTTACCTTCTCTTTTTTTCCTTTTGCAGCAGTCCTTGCAGTGTTACCTTCTCTTTTTTCCTTTTGCAGCAGTCCTTGCAGTGTTACCTTCTCTTTTTTCCTTTTGCAGCAGTCCTTGCAGTGTTACCTTCTCTTTTTTCCTTTTGCAGCAGTCCTTGCAGTGTTACCTTCTCTTTTTTCCTTTTGCAGCAGTCCTTGCAGTGTTACCTTCTCTTTTTTCCTTTTGCAGCAGTCCTTGCAGTGTTACCTTCTCTTTTTTCCTTTTGCAGCAGTCCTTGCAGTGTTACCTTCTCTTTTTTTCCTTTTGCAGCAGTCCTTGCAGTGTTACCTTCTCTTTTTCCCTTTTGCAGCAGTCCTTGCAGTGTTACCTTCTCTATTTTCATTTGCAGCAGTCCTTGCAGTGTTACTTTCTCTTTTTTACTTTTGCAGCAGTCCTTGCAGTGTTACCTTCTCTTTTTTCCTTTTGCAGCAGTCCTTGCAGTGTTACCTTCTCTTTTTCCTTTTGCAGCAGTCCTTGCAGTGTTACCTTCTCTTTTTCCTTTTGCAGCAGTCCTTGCAGTGTTACCTTCTCTTTTTTCCTTTTGCAGCAGTCCTTGCAGTGTTACCTTCTCTTTTTTCCTTTTGCAGCAGTCCTTGCAGTGTTACCTTCTCTTTTTTCCTTTTGCAGCAGTCCTTGCAGTGTTACCTTCTCTTTTTTCCTTTTGCAGCAGTCCTTGCAGTGTTACCTTCTCTTTTTTCCTTTTGCAGCAGTCCTTGCAGTGTTACCTTCTCTTTTTTCCTTTTGCAGCAGTCCTTGCAGTGTTACCTTCTCTTTTTTCCTTTTGCAGCAGTCCTTGCAGTGTTACCTTCTCTTTTTTCCTTTTGCAGCAGTCCTTGCAGTGTTACCTTCTCTTTTTTCCTTTGCAGCAGTCCTTGCAGTGTTACCTTCTCTTTTTCCTTTTGCAGCAGTCCTTGCAGTGTTACCTTCTCTTTTTCCTTTTGCAGCAGTCCTTGCAGTGTTACCTTCTCTTTTTCCTTTTGCAGCAGTCCTTGCAGTGTTACCTTCTCTTTTTCCTTTTGCAGCAGTCCTTGCAGTGTTACCTTCTCTTTTTTCCTTTGCAGCAGTCCTTGCAGTGTTACCTTCTCTTTTTTCCTTTTGCAGCAGTCCTTGCAGTGTTACCTTCTCTTTTTTTCCATTTGCAGCAGTCCTTGCAGTGTTACCTTCTCTTTTTTCCTTTTGCAGCAGTCCTTACAGTGTCACCTTCTCTTTTTTCCTTTTGCAGCAGTCCTTGCAGTGTTACCTTCTCTTTTTTCCTTGTGCAGCAGTCCTTGCAGTGTTACCTTCTCTTTTTTCCTTTTGCAGCAGTCCTTGCAGTGTTACCTTCTCTTTTTTCCTTTTGCAGCAGTCCTTGCAGTGTTACCTTCTCTTTTTTTCCTTTGCAGCAGTCCTTGCAGTGTTACCTTCTCTTTTTTCCTTTTGCAGCAGTCCTTGCAGTGTTACCTTCTCTTTTTTCCTTTTGCAGCAGTCCTTGCAGTGTTACCTTCTCTTTTTTCCTTTTGCAGCAGTCCTTGCAGTGTTACCTTCTCTTTTTCCTTTGCAGCAGTCCTTGCAGTGTTACCTTCTCTTTTTTCCATTTGCAGCAGTCCTTGCAGTGTTACCTTCTCTTTTTTCCTTTTGCAGCAGTCCTTGCAGTGTTACCTTCTCTTTTTTTCCTTTTGCAGCAGTCCTTGCAGTGTTACCTTCTCTTTTTTCCTTTTGCAGCAGTCCTTGCAGTGTTACCTTCTCTTTTTTCCTTTTGCAGCAGTCCTTGCAGTGTTACCTTCTCTTTTTTCCTTTGCAGCAGTCCTTGCAGTGTTACCTTCTCTTTTTCCTTTTGCAGCAGTCTTTGCAGTGTTACCTTCTCTTTTTTCCTTTTGCAGCAGTCCTTGCAGTGTTACCTTCTCTTTTTTCCTTTTGCAGCAGTCCTTGCAGTGTTACCTTCTCTTTTTTTCCATTTGCAGCAGTCCTTGCAGTGTTACCTTCTCTTTTTTCCTTTTGCAGCAGTCCTTACAGTGTCACCTTCTTTTTTCCTTTTGCAGCAGTCCTTGCAGTGTTACCTTCTCTTTTTTCCTTTTGCAGCAGTCCTTGCAGTGTTACCTTCTCTTTTTTTCCATTTGCAGCAGTCCTTGCAGTGTTACCTTCTCTTTTTCCTTTTGCAGCAGTCCTTGCAGTGTTACCTTCTCTTTTTCCTTTGCAGCAGTCCTTGCAGTGTTACCTTCTCTTTTTTTTCCTTTTGCAGCAGTCCTTGCAGTGTTACCTTCTCTTTTTCCTTTTGCAGCAGTCCTTGCAGTGTTACCTTCTCTTTTTCCTTTTGCAGCAGTCCTTGCAGTGTTACCTTCTCTTTTTCCTTTTGCAGCAGTCCTTGCAGTGTTACCTTCTCTTTTTCCTTTTGCAGCAGTCCTTGCAGTGTTACCTTCTCTTTTTCCTTTTGCAGCAGTCCTTGCAGTGTTACCTTCTCTTTTTCCTTTTGCAGCAGTCCTTGCAGTGTTACCTTCTCTTTTTCCTTTTGCAGCAGTCCTTGCAGTGTTACCTTCTCTTTTTCCTTTTGCAGCAGTCCTTGCAGTGTTACCTTCTCTTTTTTCCTTTTGCAGCAGTCCTTGCAGTGTTACCTTCTCTTCTTTCCTTTTGCAGCAGTCCTTGCAGTGTTACCTTCTCTTTTTTCCTTTTGCAGCAGTCCTTGCAGTGTTACCTTCTCTTCTTTCCTTTTGCAGCAGTCCTTGCAGTGTTACCTTCTCTTTTTCCTTTTGCAGCAGTCCTTGCAGTGTTACCTTCTCTTTTTTCCTTTTGCAGCAGTCCTTGCAGTGTTGCCTTCTCTTTTTTTCCTTTTGCAGCAGTCCTTGCAGTGTTACCTTCTCTTTTTCCTTTTGCAGCAGTCCTTGCAGTGTTACCTTCTCTTTTTTCCTTTTGCAGCAGTCCTTGCAGTGTTACCTTCTCTTTTTCCTTTTGCAGCAGTCCTTGCAGTGTTACCTTCTCTTTTTTCCTTTTGCAGCAGTCCTTGCAGTGTTACCTTCTCTTTTTCCTTTTGCAGCAGTCCTTGCAGTGTTACCTTCTCTTTTTTCCTTTTGCAGCAGTCCTTGCAGTGTTACCTTCTCTTTTTTCCTTTTGCAGCAGTCCTTGCAGTGTTACCTTCTCTTTTTTCCCTTTGCAGCAGTCCTTGCAGTGTTGCCTTCTCTTTTTTTCCTTTTGCAGCAGTCCTTGCAGTGTTACCTTCTCTTTTTCCTTTTGCAGCAGTCCTTGCAGTGTTACCTTCTCTTTTTTCCTTTTGCAGCAGTCCTTGCAGTGTTACCTTCTCTTTTTTCCTTTTGCAGCAGTCCTTGCAGTGTTACCTTCTCTTTTTTCCTTTTGCAGCAGTCCTTGCAGTGTTACCTTCTCTTTTTTCCTTTTGCAGCAGTCCTTGCAGTGTTACCTTCTCTTTTTTCCTTTTGCAGCAGTCCTTGCAGTGTTACCTTCTCTTTTTTCCTTTTGCAGCAGTCCTTGCAGTGTTACCTTCTCTTTTTTCCTTTTGCAGCAGTCCTTGCAGTGTTACCTTCTCTTTTTTCCTTTTGCAGCAGTCCTTGCAGTGTTACCTTCTCTTTTTTCCTTTTGCAGCAGTCCTTGCAGTGTTACCTTCTCTTTTTTCCTTTTGCAGCAGTCCTTGCAGTGTTACCTTCTCTTTTTTTCCTTTTGCAGCAGCCCTTGCAGTGTTACCTTCTCTTTTTTTTCCTTTTGCAGCAGTCCTTGCAGTGTTACCTTCTCTTTTTTCCTTTTGCAGCAGTCCTTGCAGTGTTACCTTCTCTTTTTTCCTTTTGCAGCAGTCCTTGCAGTGTTACCTTCTCTTTTTTCCTTTTGCAGCAGTCCTTGCAGTGTTACCTTCTCTTTTTTTCCTTTTGCAGCAGTCCTTGCAGTGTTACCTTCTCTTTTTTCCTTTTGCAGCAGTCCTTGCAGTGTTACCTTCTCTTTTTTCCTTTTGCAGCAGTCCTTGCAGTGTTACCTTCTCTTTTTTCCTTTTGCAGCAGTCCTTGCAGTGTTACCTTCTCTTTTTTCCTTTTGCAGCAGTCCTTGCAGTGTTACCTTCTCTTTTTTCCTTTTGCAGCAGTCCTTGCAGTGTTACCTTCTCTTTTTTCCTTTTGCAGCAGTCCTTGCAGTGTTACCTTCTCTTTTTTCCTTATGCAGCAGTCCTTGCAGTGTTACCTTCTCTTTTTTCCTTTTGCAGCAGTCCTTGCAGTGTTACCTTCTCTTTTTTCCTTTTGCAGCAGTCCTTGCAGTGTTACCTTCTCTTTTTTCCTTTTGCAGCAGTCCTTGCAGTGTTACCTTCTCTTTTTTCCTTGTGCAGCAGTCCTTGCAGTGTTACCTTCTCTTTTTTCCTTTTGCAGCAGTCCTTGCAGTGTTACCTTCTCTTTTTTCCTTTTGCAGCAGTCCTTGCAGTGTTACCTTCTCTTTTTTCCTTTTGCAGCAGTCCTTGCAGTGTTACCTTCTCTTCTTTCCATTTGCAGCAGTCCTTGCAGTGTTACCTTCTCTTTTTTTCCTTTTGCAGCAGTCCTTGCAGTGTTACCTTCTCTTTTTTCCTTTTGCAGCAGTCCTTGCAGTGTTACCTTCTCTTTTTTCCTTTTGCAGCAGTCCTTGCAGTGTTACCTTCTTTTTTTTCCTTGTGCAGCAGTCCTTGCAGTGTTACCTTCTCTTTTTTCCTTTTGCAGCAGTCCTTGCAGTGTTACCTTCTCTTCTTTCCATTTGCAGCCGTCCTTGCAGTGTTACCTTCTCTTTTTTCCTTTTGCAGCAGTCCTTGTAGTGTTACCTTCTCTTTTTTCCTTTTGCAGCAGTCCTTACAGTGTTACCTTCTCTTTTTTCCTTTTGCAGCAGTCCTTACAGTGTTACCTTCTCTTTTTTCCATTTGCAGCAGTCCTTGCAGTGTTACCTTCTCTTTTTTCCTTTTGCAGCAGTCCTTGCAGTGTTACCTTCTCTTTTTTCCTTTTGCAGCAGTCCTTGCAGTGTTACCTTCTCTTTTTTCCTTTTGCAGCTAGCTCTCCATTGTTTTCTGTTACCGCTTGCTTAGTTTGTTTCCCTGCTGCATGATCTGATGTTTGCCTGCTGTGTTTGGATCTCTTCCAGTAGGGTTTCCCTCCCTAAGAACCTGTCTAATCTACTCACCTGTACCATGTTTTTTGTGAAGATGTGCTTTCTTTTGTTAGATACCTTTCCCATCATGTGGACATCCAGCCATCCTCCCTCTTCAATTCCTTGAGCTAGTTCCTGTTGAATCTTTTTGTTGCCCACACGCCTTCTGTACAACCCATGTTCTTGCTCTGTGGTAACACTGTATTTCCCCCATTACCAGTACTCCATATCTTGTCTGTGCTTAGTAGGCAAAAAAAAAGTTCTTGAATTCTTCTTACCTCTTTTTGGTGCATATACATTTCCCATTGCCCAGTGTGCATCTTCCCCCTGCCCTACCAGATAAAGTATTTGCCTATCACACTTTTTTATCATTTTTTCTGTGATTACCTGAAGCCCTCTCCAACGTACAATTGCTACTCCCCTCTTCTCTTCCCCTGCCTTTTTGTCCATTTCTCCCTTCGGGAGAAGATACTGTCTTATGACTCCCAATCTTTGATTTCCAGTGCTGTTCCTTGTAATAGAATAGTATCTTCCCCATCCTCTTAAGTTTTTCCTGTTTTCTTTCTCTAATAGGATTAGATGACTCCTCAGTGATTCACATAATTTTCTGTATTTTCCTGGTTGTTTTTTCCCCTGTCCTGGTTGCAGACATCCAGCCTAACCATTGCTCTGGGCCAACCTCTGAGATGAAACTTGTTCTTTGCCAGCTGCCTACTGTTGGAGCTCTCCTCCCCCTCACCACACTCTGGATCCCTACATTTTGGCTCTTGCGTGTGCATGGGCATGCCCTGGACATGGGCCTTTTAAGGCTTTCTGTCCCTTCCAGTGTCCCTCATACTGATACGTGGCATGCCAACCCAGTACTGATGTCACAGTATTTTTATATGACATAATTCCCATTCATTGGTCTCAACTTCCCATAGTTGTTTGCTGATCGGTCACTCTGTCTTCATTTGTGTGATAGTCCAACAATATTTTCTTTCTTTGATGTCTTGTATCTCTTTCTTGTGCTAGTTATCCACCACAATTCCTTTATATCACATTTGTCTGTAGTTTTTTCTGTATCTTACTTTTCCTATTTACTCCGTACATTCATCTTCATGCCCCCCCCCCCCACCATATTGTTAAATCAGCAAGATTGAATTTGTTTTCAGATGTGGGTATTAACCTTATTTTTATTGCAGTTTATTTTACATCATTAAATAGTTATGAAAATATGAAAAAACAAACCGGCAACAACCAAGGTGTCTTTGCCAAATATCCAAGGAACAAATATACAAAAAGTAACTAAGCAAAGACAGGGCTCCAGCTTCTTTGAAAGACAGACTGCTTTAATAATAATAATGACCACACACAAGCGCTTTCACCATTAGGCTTCTTCAGGTGTATGAATTACCTAAGTCAACACACCCATTTTATACCTAAAGACATTTGACTTAATTAGTTCTTAAAGCCATATTACTTTACATTCATTCCCTTCTAAAACATCACATAATAATATAAAAAATATACATCTACATATTTATATTAAAAAATACTAAATGCATATATATAATAAATATATTAAAATAAATACCTATGCCCCCTTTTGACTGCATTACACAGTATTGCTCTAGGAATTTCTTTAATTTCTCCCACTGTGTATAAAGTTTTGTTTTTTGTTGTCTTGGATGTATTTTGCAAGGTTAAGGCTCTGTTTTATTTGATAAAGCCTTCCTACCATGCCCACAGTCACCTGCCTTTCAGAAGTCATTCTTTCCTCTTAGTAACTGCAGAAAAAGTCCATCCATCCAACCTCGATCCCTTTTCCCATTTTTGCACATGGGTTCATAGAAAAAGTGACTCAATAAATTTCATTCTATCTGAATTCTTGCCTTCTCCCTCATTGACATTGACGTTTGCCATTGTAAATGCATCTGTCCAGCTTGTTTAGTTCATCACTTGTCAAGTTGTTCATTTCTGAGTCACTGGAAATATCTAATGCATTGTGCTCCCAGCTCCTTAGAGCTCTCTTATCTTTATCTGTTTCTTTCTCTGTTTTAGTGCCTAAATCCCCCTTATTAGAGCCTTGTCATTCATCTGTCCTTTTGGTATAACTCTCTCAGTTTTTCTCTCCATTGTCTTGTCCCTTCTCTCATCTACTTGTAGTTATTTCCTGATCATCTCTTTTGCTGTAATGCAGACCCTACGCACTTCCGGGTCTTGTCTTCTTGCCTGTACAAGTATCAGCATCTGATATTGCATACCCCTTTGTCTCTGCATCGCCTTCCCTACATCTAAGGTTATTTTCCCATCCTTAAATCATGGGTGAGTCAGTTTTTAATGCCTATGTTGTTTAGCTGTCTGTAATTTATTGATTTATTTACATTTGTTGACCGGGAGTGTCCGACTGCACGTAGGTCCATTTTCAGCAGAGGACCGGGGAGAAAAGCTCCACAGTTAAAATAAACAGACAGTCGTTACATTTTGTAATATCTTTAATTGAACTTTTGAGTGTCCTCCATATTGTGTAGCCTGAACCATTGTTAAAGTAGATGGAATGTACAGAAAAATGAAATTTAAATTCATGAGATGAGAAGACCAGAATGAAAGTTTAACATGCCGAAATTAGGAAGAACAAAAAGCAACTGCACATGTCACACAGCACTCGAACTTCTGAATGGACATTTCGGAGCTTTCACAAAAAAAAAAAAAAATCGACTTTATTTAAACACATATATTCTAACAAAGAGTTGTAAGTTTTTCAACGTTTATGGAGGGGGCAAGCCTTCCTGCACCCCTCACCCCCCTGCAAATTATATATATATATATATATATATATATATCTATATATATATATATCTATATATATATTTATATATAGAGATATATATATCTAATCC
>NC_056745.1:17760498-17888910 GCF_019279795.1 Protopterus annectens
ACATCCTTAATGAAGCAGCATAAACTATTGGATTTATCGTACGTAATCGTCATCCTGTATTCATATATAATACATGCCTTTTAATTTAAATAAAGTCAACAAATGGAAAACAGTTGCTCTAAACAGTCCAGCCAACACAAATACAAAGGAGCAATTGAAAAAGAAAGCTTGAATCCTTGGTAATACGTAATACACTTTATTCCACAGAGACTCCTGTTCCTTCGAACACATTAACGCTGTACAGAAATATATCCTGCGTTTTCGTTTCAAGTGACTTCCTCAGATGAAGAAAACTGAATGCATACCTAGTTAATACACGATAATATATACCCTCACAATCAATTATCTAATAATTAATTAATAGTTCAATTAAATGTTTTAATTCATTAAACTTTAAAAATGCTTCATAAAATACATTAAATAACCATTAACTGTTAAAAATTGATGCTTCAAAAAATACAAATATGTCATATAAATACTTTCCTATAAAAACATATTTCATCCATACTACATTCATTTTAATAACAATATAAAATACTTTTAAAAAACATTTAAGAATATGACTGAAAATTCTATATGGACAATAGCACCCTCTTGTGTTAGGAAAATAATTTGTTCCACAGACCAAACAAAATAATCCCTCCATTAATTCATATTTTTGTGTTTTGTGTTATGTACCATTCAAACAAACTAAGGGGGCCAAATATTTTTCCAGAACCTAAATGAAAGGTAAATAAGACTTACAATTTTGCTGCTCTCAGCTTAAGGACTGGGGCAAGGGAAACTGCATCATTCACTCCTGGAAACTTGTTGGCTTCCAATGAAAATTGCCACAATAATTCTTTGTATTCTATAGACGTTTCCCATAAACCGCCTTATATTCTTTTCACACTTCCAAAATAAAAAAGCTAAACTTAGCTTCCTGACAACTTCTTTTGTGCTTATACAGGGCATTGTTAATGCATTTAGTCCTAATCTCACAGTTATGCTTGTATATTCTATTTTTCAACTTCCTTTCGGATTTACCCACATAAAATGCATCACAGTGATCACACAATGCTAAGTATACTATTCCACTAGTGTCACAGTTCGCATAATATCTACTCTGGATCAATCTGTCTTTACAACTAATAAAGATAATCTCCTTTGTACATATATATGGGCATTGGGAACATCGCCCGCATTTAAAAGTGCCAACTTTACCATTTATAAATTTGTTCCACTCATTTTTACCCTCTAAAATGATCTTTAAACTTTTCCCCTTGCGGTAAGTACATTTCAAAGGTGTCTCAAAAATTCCTTCCAGGTCCGAAATTTCCCAAAACCTATTCCATTCATCTTCCAAAATTTTTCTTATTTTAACAGCGTCCCCATTAAAGTCCATTACAAAATTGCTTTCTCCTTCATATTTATCTACTTTCGATTTTGTCTCGTTCAATCCTACCCTGACCCCCAGGATGGGTTTAAATTTATCCTGCCTACCTACCCTAACCTCCTACTCTATGGATTCCACAAGGGAATCCCCCCATCCTGGAGGTCAGGGTAGGATTGAACGAGACAAAATCGAAAGTAGGTAAATATGAAGGAGAAAGCAATTTTGTAATGGACTTTAATGGGGACGCTGTTAAAATAAGAAAAATTTTGGAAGATGAATGGAATAGGTTTGGGGAAATTTCGGACCTGGAAGGAATTTTTGAGACACCTTTGAAATGTACTTACCGCAAGGGGAAAAGTTTAAAGATCATTTTAGAGGGTAAAAATGAGTGGAACAAATTTAGAGATGGTAAAATTGGCACTTTTAAATGCGGGCGATGTTCCCAATGCCCATGTATATGTACAAAGGAGATTATCTTTATTAGTTGTAGAGACAGATTGATCCAGAATAGATATTATGTGAACTGTGACACTAGTGGAATAGTATACTTAGCATTGTGTGATACTGTGATGCATTTTATGTGGGTAAATCCGAAAGGAAGTTGAAAAATAGAATATACAAGCATAACTGTGAGATTAGGACTAAATGCATTAACAATGCCCTGTATAAGCACAAAAGAAGCTGTCAGGAAGCTAAATTTAGCTTTTTTATTTTGGAAGTGGTAGAAAAGAATATAAGGGGCGGTTTATGGGAAACGTCTATAGAATACAAAGAATTATTGTGGCAATTTTCATTGGAAGCCAACAAGTTTCCAGGAGTGAATGATGCAGTTTCCCTTGCCCCAGTCCTTAAGCTGAGAGCAGCAACATTTTAAGTCTTATTTACCTTTCATTTAGGTTCTGGAAAAATATTTGGCCCCCTTAGTTTGTTTGAATGGTACATAACACAAAACACAAAAATATGAATTAATGGAGGGATTATTTTGTTTGGTCTGTGGAACAAATTATTTTCCTAACACAAGAGGGTGCTATTGTCCATATAGAATTTTCAGTCATATTCTTAAATGTTTTTTAAAAGTATTTTATATTGTTATTAAAATGAATGTAGTATGGATGAAATATGTTTTATAGGAAAGTATTTATATGACATATTTGTATTTTTGAAGCATCAATTTTAACAGTTAATGGTTATTTAATGTATTTTATGAAGCATTTTTAAAGTTTAATGAATTAAAACATTTAATTGAACTATTAATTAATTATTAGATAATTGATTGTGAGGGTATATATTATTGTGTATTTACTAGGTATGCATTCAGTTTTCTTCATCTGAGGAAGTCACTTGAAACGAAAACGCAGGATATATTTCTGTACAGCGTTAATGTGTTCGAAGGAATAGGAGTCTCTGTGGAATAAAGTGTATTACGTATTACCAAGGATTCGAGCTTTCTTTTTCAATTGCGCCTTTTAATTTAATCTCAATCTCCATATAGAGGAGAAGAATATTTCTAGTAAAAGTTTTTCATAATCTGTAGGAAACATGACAACACTGAATAAATAACACTGAATTAATCAGATGCACTTTTTATATGCTAATCTGTACATTTTCCATAATATATAAATATATTTTATTTCCTTTATTATTATATCCCATGCCGCCTTCTTTTCGTGTTTATCAAAATTTAACCCGAGAACATACATTTCTTCTGTAGAAAATTGGGCATTATAGTACAACAGTACCTCCCCGGTTGGTCTGCACAGAAGTGGGCATGACATGCAAAGTGGGTGGATTGTTGTCCTGCGTGGTGTGGGGGGACACAGTTTTTCTTTTTTCCTTTTATCCCCCCCCCCCCCCCCGCTAACGTGCCAAATGCCACATGAATGTTTATGGAGCCAGCGAAGACATCACCATGAATATTCATTCATAATTACAAAACACCACTGGCTGTTGGGTGGTGGGAGGAGTTTAGGTGGGACTTGCTACTGCACACCCGGGGAGGTACTGTCCTACTACATGGCCGAAAATTGTACACCTACTCTTTTTATTATGTCACCCATTCCTTTATTTTTTTCTTTATTAAGCATCATAACTCTTTCCTTTAAACTTTAAACTGAATAGGAAATAACTTTTCTCATCCATTCTCTTTTTCCATTGTTATAATATCTGCATATGACATCATAACTAGAATTTCAATATCCATTTTAATTTTATAATTTGCATTCTTCATTTTCTGATGTACCTCTATAACTATGGCAAGTCGGTACGTAAAATTTAGGACACCCTTATCTTATACCATTATTCATAACCATTTCTTTATTTAGCCATCCATTGACCAAGACTCTTACTATATTATGCTAATAAGCATTTTTACGCATTTGCTTGATTTTATTGTTAACATTATACATGTCCATTATTTTCCACAATATATCATGGTGTATTGAATTAAATGCTTTATCACCACCTACTATAAGTTTTATATCTTCTTTCTTTCTCTTTATGTAATCCATAATTTCTCTCACAATAATTAATTCTTAGCATCCTTTCCTTTTATACTGTATAGACTTTCTTCCATTACATATTGCATCTCATTCTCAAATCTCTTTTGTATTCATTTCATAAATATCTTATGGTCTGTATTATTCTGAGTTATCGGTCTCCATTTTTTATGTTTTTCCTGCCTTTTTCCATATAAATTTTAAAGTTCTGCTAAACATATTCCTTGTATTTTAATTCTTCATTTAACCATTCATTGAATACACATATTTAATAATTTCCTTCCATCTTTCTAGATTTTTATGCATTTTAAACCCATTACCATCCAGATCAGGTGCTGATTCTACATTTAACTGTTTAAACACTTTTCTTCTAATTCATATAGTCTGATCTCATTTTCAAATCCTTTATTAATTTGTTCAGAATTATTTTTACTTCCTGTATCTTTTTACTATGGCTCTTTTTTTTGCTAAACATTTCTTCCACATATCGTACAATGATTTCCATAATTTGTTGCTGACATTTCCTTGTGTTACCTTCTTTATCTTTTATTTCTCTCCTTATGCTACTGTCCTCCTTCACTGTCTTGCTTAAATAAGGTGAAACTTCTACTTTTATTCCGCATAAAAATTCCTTTGTGTATACAGTAATTCTCTAATTTCCCATAATTTTTCTTACAATTTTATTTTCATAATAATCTCTATTAATTTTCTGAATTATTCATCGCATCTCTGGTGGTGCTGCAGTAGCGTTGTCGCCTCACAGTAAGACGTTGTCCTGTTTGATTCTCAGCTAAAGCGTCTTCTGTGTGGAGACATGGGTGAATGGGCATACCTTCGTTGAAGGTTGTGCGTCAGGCCTGGCAAGTCGGTACGTAAAAATCTACTGCCAATCATTAGAGGACCGGAGTTCCGCTGTGGCAACACCTAACCGGGAAAAGCCGAAAGATATAACAACAACATTCATCACATCTCTGTGTATTATTGCATATTACTGCATTTCTTTATCTGCTACAGATAACTATCTTTATATTTTCTTTTAAAAGCACTCCACCATCCTGACCATTTAACATTAAAATGCTTTCATAGTAATAGAATCATTCCGTAACTGATTATCTTTCTTTCCTTTTTCGTTTCTTCCCATTCCTTTTTTTATTTTTTTCAAACCCTTTCCTATCTTTATATGCTCTTTATTATATCTTTTCAACCATATTGCCAAATGTTGCGAGAAACCTGTTGTAATAGTTTCTTCTTTCGTTATACATTTCCCTTATGATGCCAGAAAACAGTCCATCTTAGATTTTGAAGTACCTTTCCTGTCAGTCCATGTTTTATTATTCATATAGTCAATTTTCCTACTTCTATCAGCTGTTTTACATCTTTTACTGTCTTCTTTTTATTTCCTCTTAAGTCACAATTGAAATCTCCTGTAATTATTACACTTGTGTTTACAAATACATAAGGTCATAGGAAGTACTAAGCTAACTACCCGTGGGCCCTTACAAGCCTAGCCTCTTGCCCCTGTCCAAGAGGGTCACAGGTGGAACCCCCGGGGTTAATTTACGGTTTCCTATCCAGTCATCCAGATTGCGTTTGAAGAGGGCCAATGAGGTGCTCTGTCTGATGTGAAATGGGAGTCTGTTCCAATTGGTGTGGTAACCTCTGGGTGACAAATCTGTCCCTCAAACAGGTTCTATTAATGTCACATACCAGGTTAAGGCCATTAGAGTGAGTAATCTGTGCGTGATTCAATTTACGGATATGCAGCATTTCCAGTAAACAGGGTCAACGATTGCCTTATATGCAAGGCAGAGATCACCTCTGAATAGTCTTTATGGAACAGAATAAAGTGACAGTGATTTCAGACTCTCCTCTTCGGACAGATGCTGAAAACATTGAATTTTCTTTGCTAGGAACCTTTGTGGTCTCTCCAGTTGCTGCAGGTGCTTTGAAAGGTACATACCAAAAGGGGTGTTGTAGTCTATTATTGGCCTAACGAGTGAGGAGTACAAGGAGGTGATAACTTCTCTTTTTCACAAGGCAATGACCTTACTTATGAGAAGAGACATATAGAATGCCTTTTTTACCACTGTGGAGACATGGTGATCAAAGGGAAGGTTGCTGTCAACCTGAGTGCCCAGAACTGTCACCACTGTGTGTGTACTTAGCGTATTGCCATTAATGTGGTAATTTGCTGGAACTTCACTCTTACCGAAAGTGATAATACATTTTTTGCATTGAGTTTGAGGCTGCAACTTTGGCACCAATCATTTGTTTACATGACCTTCATGAAAGATATTGACATCATTTGGAAGACTGTATGACCCAGTTTGCAATCGTTCATAGATTCATAGGTTGGTAATAGGCTATTGGCCCTAGGGCCTATAGAAGCCTAGCCATAACAATTCCCTGGCTATTTCTTCCCACACTATTTACTTCCCTGGACCCCTGTGTAGCAGGGCGACTGACATGATCCCTGGGGTTAATTTCCTTTCTCCCATCCAATCATCAAGGTTCCTTTTGAAGAGGGCCAAAGAGGTACTAGTCAGTAAACTTTGTCAGCCAAAGTCTCTTGGTTTTAGCTCTTACTTCGGAGAAATAGATCCTAACAGTAGAGGTCCCAGGACAAATCCCCGTGGAACACCACTGGTTACGAGTTTGCTGTTGGAGGTGGATTCTCGTATTTTGACTGTATGGGTTCTATTAGTGAAACAGTTTGCAACCTACCTTATGATACAAGGGTTGATATGTAGTTGGGAGAGTTTGTCAGTGATGCGAGTGTGGGATGATGTCAAATGCTTTGGCTGGGTCTAGGTAGGCTGTATGCACAGACTTCCCCTCATCCAGGGCCCTGGTGACTGTCTCAAAGAATTCCACAAATTTTAACAGGCATGATCTCCCCTTGATAAATCCAAATTGGGTAGGATCTAGTACTTAGAGATTCTGTGTCTTTGCCGATGGGTTCCATGATGATTCTCGCCATGATGTTCTTCGTGTTTCACTGTTGCAGTCATTACATTTGGGTTATCTGCTTGCAGGTAGCCCTCAGTCGACCTGATTAACAAAGTCTTGGGCCCTGCGTTGGTTGCTGTCCCTTCTTCCATGACGTCAGGTCATCAGGGGTATAAAACATGCAGCCGACGCCATTACATCAGTCTTTCTTGCCGTGCGGTGCCCGAAGCAGAAGCAGTTAGCAAGGGCCGGTCGGCCGACTCCTGAAATTTTCGTTTTCCAGTTTCAGAACCAAAGTCTTCAACTAAAGCTAAGTACCCCGTTGGGGAAACCTTTTCTTGCTCCTTACCGATGTCAGTAAAAGTTAATAATTGTATTACTTGTGGGAAGCAAATACCTCATAAAGATTTTCTTTCGTACTGTATTCCTTGCCTAGGCCCTGACCGCGACGTACCTTGCTGTCGGTTTTGTGCTCTATTTAATCAGCGCACTATCCGTCGTCAGTATAGTTTCGCCTCTAAATATTTCGGTTCTCAGTTTAATTATCCATAAATGTCGGTTAGCCATCCAACTACCAGGATTCTGAAAAAACGCAAAGATAAAGACAGAGACAGGTCGCCGAGATCCAAAACTGCCGACGACGCTTCTCCTAAGCCAGTCGCCAGTTCGCCGGTACTCAGTGAGGCGCTTTCACAGCCCCTGATACCCGCCACTTCTGATTCGCAGGCCTCTACTGAGGCCCATTGGGAGTCCGGTATGCCGCGAGATGCTTCAACTATGGAACCCGCAGATGTCTCTACCTTGGATGGGTCCAGAGCCACTGTGCAGACACCGGCTTCTGAGGGTGTATTCAGGCCTACGAACTTGCATATTAAACCGACGCCTCCTTCTTCACTTAGGCCTAAATCTCAAACCATGCCTAAAAAACTGATGCCCAGGTCACATGCTCAGGCCTCTATGCCTAAAAAACAAATGATAAGAATGGCTGAAGATCTAATAACTCTAATCAGGGGTAGCCACCCCCCCCCCCCTTCTAAGAGGCCTGGGACTGAAGTTGTTTATGAATCTTCTGACCAGTATTCTATTTTTTCTGATTCTTCTGATGATCTGGATTTGCCCTTATCTACTT
Source organism: Protopterus annectens (assembly GCF_019279795.1). Taxonomy (NCBI): domain Eukaryota; kingdom Metazoa; phylum Chordata; order Ceratodontiformes; family Protopteridae; genus Protopterus; species Protopterus annectens. Next base: position 17,768,447 of record NC_056745.1, read on the forward strand.
ATGAGGATTCTGATGCAGAGGACTCTATTCCCTCTGCTTCCCCTCCAGAGGATTTTTCTTTTGGTGAAACCTTACATACTCCAAGGGAGCATTTCCACTGGGAAAGCCAGGATTTTTCTGATTCAAAAAAGAGGCTTAGGGATTTCTTACTCCTGCCTCAGCATAGGCATTTAGCTATTCCTCCTGTACTAGACATTGTTGATGATATTTTTTCGGAATCTAGTTTGGCCCCTGATTCCTTGCCTCCCGCTCCCAGAAAACCTGACAGATGTTAGAGGGTTCTTGAGTCACACAATTTCCTTTTTAAAAATCCTATTTTGGATCCAGAGACTATTTCACAGGGGCTCAGGGGCATTAAGGCTTCTACTGCTAAAAATCCTACCCCTTCTGATAGAGACTCCAGGGCACTGGATAGATGAAGTAAGAAGATTTACACTTCTGCAGCCTTGGCTTTAAACTGCCAGTTTCATATGTTAAAGTATCAGCAACATGTTAGTGGATTGCTTAAATAGAAAATTATGTTGATTCCTCACTGTGTGCAAAATAAAGAATTACAGGATTTAATGCATTCTGCTGAACAGGTTGGAAAACTTACTTTGCAATGTGGTTTTGATTCATTGGAGGCCTCTTGCAGGGCTGCTGTTACTGGGTCTGTACTCAGAAGGCATGCTTGGCTTAAGGAGCAATCTTTGCCTGATCATGTTAAAGCTAAACTGTTGGATGTTCCCTTAAATCAGGACCACCTGTTTGGCAACAAGGCTGAGGAAGTTCTTAAAAAGATGGAAGATAAAGCTAAATCTATGCAAACTGTTAAAGATTTCTTACAAGTTCAGCCTCCTAGATTTGGTAGGCACTGGCCCTCTTAAGAATTGGTCCTTTCCAGCCCCTTCCAGGTCTTCTCAAGCCAAACCCAGGCACAGCAGAAACCCCAGGTTTCAGTCCCAAGAGACACACAGGACTAAGCAGTGGGGGGCTTCCACTTCCAAATCTACGAGTAATAAGACTTCCCTATATGGTAAACTGTCTCAATGACTTCCTTTTAAAATGTCCAAGCACTTATCAACTTACAGTCCCTTTGGGGGAAAGAGTGCTCTTCACGCAAAGAACTGGGAACTCATTATCCAGGACAAATGGGTTTTAAATATAGTGTCCCAGGGATACAGATTTCACTTCCACACATTGCCAACACCAACGGGTGGTTGGACCTACCCCCAAGTCAGTGGGCAGAGGCCCAAAAACGAGTACTTTCTCTCTTAAGCATGGGGGCCATTCAGTTGGTACCAGATGAGGAAAAGGGACAAGGTTTCTAATCGAGACTTTTCCTGGTACCCAGAAAAGACAGTTCATGGCGTTCTATCCTGGACCTGTCTACTCTAAATGCCTTTTTGTAGATTCCAAAATTCAAGATGCTTACTATTCACCAGTTGCTTCCTATGCTAGGCAAAGATGCCTGGTTGGCAACACTAGAGTTAAAAGAAGTATACCTGCACAACCCAATCAGGGAATCTTGCAGAAGATACCTACGCTTCAAAGCAGGCTACACGCACTATCAGTTCTCTGCACTGCCCTTTGGCTTATCTACTGCCCCCAGGGTATTCACAAAGTGCCTAGCTGCAGTTATTGCATTTTGCAGGCAAAGAAATATTCAAATATACCCATACCTGGACGATTGTCTAATTCAGGCAGAAAGCCAGGACGTACTTTTGAATCATCTGGCCTTTGTACAAAGGGCTCTAACTTGTCCAGGGTACACCATAAACGAAAAGAAATCACACCTGGTACTCCCAGCGGTCAAGTAGTATTCGAAAGACATGTGTGAATGGGCGTGCCTTCGTTGAAGGTTGGGCACCTCGGCACCTTAAAAATTGACTGCCAATCATTAGCGGACCGGAGTTCCGCTGTGGCGACCCCTAACCGGGAAAAGCCAAAAGAAAAAACCCCGTCAACAAATTATATTCCTGGAAGCCGAAAGAAAAAAACCCTGTCAACAAATTATATTCCTGGGAGCAAGCTTGAATACAACTTCCCAGATGGCTTGCCTCATGCCAGAGAAGCAAATTCATTTGACAACCTACTTCAAACAAGTGGCCACAAAAACCCTGCTATCTACAAGACAAATACTGCAAGCCTTGGGGCTCATGGCCTCCTGCATTCTTCTAATTCCATATGCAAGACTGCATATGAAGAAACTACAGTGGTAGCTAAAAAGCCTATGGTGTTAACATTCTCAGGATCTAGAAGCAATGATTCCTGTCATACCTTGCCTACTCCTAGAGTTCCTTTGGTGGGCAGAGGCCTGCCACCAAAACAAGGGACTACCTTTCACACCACCCCCTGCTGCCCAAACCCTAACAACAGATGCATCAGACTATGCATGGGGGGCCCACCTGGCAGGGAAGTGCATTCAGGGCAAATGGAACCCAAGTCAAATGCACCTGCATATCTATCAGAAAGAAATGTTAGCTGTACAGAATGCTCTGACAGCTTTCAAGGACCACATTCTTCCAGGACAACTAATGGTAAAGACGGACAACACCACTGTTATGTGGTACATAAACAAGCAGTGGGGGGACACATTCTTACCCCTTCTGCAGACTAGCCATGGCATTGTGGAACACAGCCTTGAGCTGCCAAGTACACCTACAAGCTCAATTCCTGCCAGGAAAATTAAATACACTGGCAGGCAGACTAAGCAGAAACCTCATGGACCCACACGAGTGGAAACTGGAACCAAGGATTTTCAAGATGTTGACAAGCAAATGGGGGAGCTCAGAAACAGACCCGTTTGCCTCTCCTCAGAGCTATCAATTGGACACATTTTGCACAAGGACTCCCCACAAAAACAAGCCTGGAAAGTGGATGCTCTGTCCTTCAGCTGGAAAAACCTATCGGTCTATGCCTTCCTTCCTCTGCCTCTGCTCTCCAAAGTACTACTAAAAATCAAACAGGACAAACCAAGGATGATTTTCATTGCTCCAGACTGGCCACACCAACACTGGTACCCCCTCCTACGCAGTGTGTCACGGTTATCCCCATGGCACCTGCCTCAGACTCCTTCCCTGTTGTCTCAGCAGGAGAACCAGATTCTGCACCCTCAGCTTCTATCACTGAACCTTGCAGCCTGGCTAATTACCTAATCTCTCCTTTACCATCCCTCCGTAAACCTGTGATGGATATCATTTTAGAGGCAAGGAGGCCTAGTACTAGAAAATCATATGCTGAAAAATGGAAAAGATTCTGTGCCTGGAACTAATCTCAAGGGATGAGCACAGCAGCGCCCAGTTTATCTCAGATTTTACAATACTTAACTGAGATACTTCACAAGGACCTGTCTTTTTCCTCCATTAAAATCCATGCCTCAGCCATTTCAGCTCATTATAACACAGAACCTCCCCTCTTCTCTCATCCACTGCTCAAGCAGTTCCTCAGAGGGGCCAAAATTTTGAGACCACCCAGGAGAGCTCCAACCCAGCCTGGGACCTTAATTTTGTTTTGGAGAAACTCACTCTACCTCCTTTCGAGCCAGCTGCTACTGCAGACTTAAAATTTCTTTCTGGGAAAACAGCTTTCCTTTTAGCAATCACTTCAGCTAGAAGGGTATCTGAATTACAGGCCCAGTTGGCAGTGGAGCCTTTCATCATCTTTCATGCGGACAGGGTGTCCCTCAGAACCAATCCATCCTTCATGCCCAAGGTGGTATTCAGTGTGGCTCTTAATCAGTCCATTCATTTGCCAACCTTCTTTCCCAATCCACAGAACAAAAGGGAATGGATACTGCATTCCTTAGATGTGCACAGACAACTTAGATTCTACTTGGACAGGTCTAAACCTCAATGGAAATCTGAATAACTGCTGGTGGCATTTGCTGCAGGGGCAGAGGGGAAGGCTATTTCAAAGCAAACCATTTCTTAATGGATAGGCCATTGCATTAATTTCTGCTATAAGCACCATGGACGCCTATCCCCCAGGGGATCAGACCTCACTCCACCAGGGCTGCATCTACCTTCACAGCCTTTCTCAGAGGTGTCCCTACCAGGGACATCCTAGAAGCTGCTACCTGGAGTTATGTACATACTTTCACCAAGCATTATCATTTGCCCATTTTCTCTAAATCCAGAGCTGGCTTTGTCACTGCAGTCTTGCAGGGCCTTATAGCTGGTCCTAATGCTATCTAAATTCCTCCTTCCAACCATAGCTTTGGGAATCTACCCAAATGTAATGACTGCAACAGTGAAACGCGAAGAACGTAGTACAGTTGTGTACACTTACCATAAATGTAGATGTTCGAGTGTATTCACTGTTGCAGTCCTGATTACCCTCCCTCCAGCCCCCTAACTTCTTTTGGCTATACGTCCACTTTCTATTACTATGCTTAAAAGTTTTTGGTGTATTTGCTTTTTTGTTGGAGGTATATCATTGTACCTTTATATTTAATTGCTTCCCATTAGGGGGGCACCTGACATCCGGGGCAAGAAAAACTGATGTAATGGCGTCGGCTGCATGTTTTATATCCTTGACGACCTGACGTCATGGAAGAAGGGACAGCAACCGACGCAGGACCCAAGACTTTGTTAATCAGGCCGACTGAGGGCTACCTGCAAGCAGATAACCCAAATGTAATGACTGCAACAGTGAATACACTCAAACATCTACATTTATGGTAAGTGTACACAACTGTACTTTCTTGCAGATAAGGCTAGTCAGGCTAATAGGCCTGTTGTTTCCAGGGTCAGTAGAAACACCACCTTTACCCAAGGGTTTAACAGTGGCTGGTTTCCAGTCAGCTGGGATGAAGCCGGAGCTTAGACTGAGTGAAATGAGTACCCGATGGTGGTGCTACTTCTTGTTTGAGCCCATGTAGGACGTAGCCTGAGATGTTATCAGGTCCCATTGATGCTGTGTTTTTGGCCTTAGTGAGGGCATTTACAACCTGCCCTTTAGAGATGCAAGGTAGGGGACAAGTGGTAGGGATGTCATGAGGTACATGTGGCAGGGACAGGGCAATGAAGTTTTCACCAAATCTGTCTGCTAACAGGTTAGTTATGTCCACAGGCTCAGTACATGTGGTACTATTAAGTACCAGTTCAGTGCAAATCTGGGTCTTACCTTTTAGGTTATGGATGTAACTGAAGACTACCTTATGTTTGTCCTTAGTTGAGGAAGCTAACTTGGATTCATGCCTTGGAGGACTTCACAAAAAGTCTTACTTGTTTATTTAAGCTGAGGAGGGAGTGTCTCCATTTTATAGCCCACTCCTTAATGTTGGACAGCAGTTTCTTCCTTTTATTGTAAAGCCTGTTAATGGCAGTTGTCCACCAGGCAGGTTTGCACTTCCTTGAAGAGCTTGCTTTGGTCCTAACAAGTACTGCCGAATCAGTGCAATTTGTACAGGTACTTGTATAGGGCATTAGTGTAGAGCTTGGCTTAGTTACTGGTCTCGTCTGAGGGGGGAGGTGCACTGAAGCAATTTATACCATCCTGTAAGAGGTTATATTCTGCTTTGGAGAAGTTTTTTAGTCTAGTTCCTGCTGGAGGGGCAGGTGTGATAGTTACTTCAAATGAGACTCTTTTGTGGTCAGATGTCATCAGGGATTAATTCTTAGTAGAGGTGCTACACTGGTCTCCCATATTTGTAAGCACCAGATCCAGGATGTTGGCGCTTCTAGTGGGGGTGTCAACTAGCTGGTCTAGGGCATTGCAGTTGACAAAGTCAAGGAGCCTTTGGGCAGGTGAGTTAGAGCACAGGTAATTCACCCAGTCAGTGCTAGGGTAGTTAGTCACCTAAAACCATGGTGTTCAGATGTAGCTTGATAGACTTGAGTTGATCCAAATTGACAGAGTGGGTGCCCTGATTCATGGAGGGGGTTCTGTGCTGGCAATGACTTGAATAGGTGTTCTACCAATGATTAATTGCACCTGAAGTATCTCTAGGGCGTCATACTGTTTAACCAATCTGAAGGTGTATTTATCTTTGTTAAATATTGGTACACCTCCCCCTTTAGTTTTCTTGTTTTCTGTTTGTGGTCTGAATGTGTGGAAGGAGGTGTAGCCTGGTATTTTCTGAAATTGAGTCTCCCTTTCTTTACTAATCATGTGCACATATATAGTAATAATTCTATACACTCTTTCTTGCCATCTTACGTCCGTAATTGTCGATCTTCCCTTCTTGACTAATATAACATCCCAAATTTTCACTGCTGTTCTACTACTTTTCCTGAACAATGTTCATTCTCTGTTTCATATTATTTCCCCATCCCATACGTTTTGTCTGTAATCTTTTTTCATGCCTCAGAATCCGTATGTCCTCTAGAATAATAATATCAATATCACACTTGTTACACCATTCTAAAATTTCTGTCCTTCTAGAAATATTTTTAGTACTATTAACATTCACTGAAATCATTTTTAAATTATTCCTTTCCCTATTTTAGTCCTATAATAACTTCTTAAAAGAAATAATTTATCCATTCCCTTTCAGATTTCCCTTTATATTAATTGCTTTAAATATGCTTTTTCTATCTTTAACTTTCCTTACCAATGGAATTCTTTTTCCTCTTACCATTTTCCAGCTTGTATCCATCCATCCATCCATCCTCCACCCCTTTTCCCGTTTTACACATGGGGTCAGGGTGTCCCTTTAACAGTGACAACTTCTGATTCAATCTCTTAATTCACCCCTTCATTATTTTTTCAGTATTTTCCTTTTTACTGAGGTTTCCTCTATTTCTAGCTCATCTTCAGTACTTGTTGTTTCTCTATACTCTGATTTATAATACTTAACTCATTATTTTTTCTTTACAATCATCCATTCCGTAAATGTCTCCTTTTTTACTTTTATAACATTCAGGTTCACATTTTTTGCTTCATGCCCTGTTTTACCACATATATATATATATATATATATAACATTTCATCTGAAGTTGTTAATCTTCCTATTCATCACTGATGGGTTCGGTTCCGAGCCCTCGGAACCGAGTCGGCCTTATACCAAGCTTGCATGCACCAAAAACTCTCAAGCTAAGCTGGTACCCACAATGCCCTTTGCTCAGTTACCCCATATCTCATTTGCTGCGCAGCCATATAGCAGAGTTTCACTGAGCTCTCTAGCCAAGTGCTTTTTCAGATATATTTACTAGTTTGGAAAAGTTTTTTTCCCCTTTTATAACTTGTTCTTCTTGTTATATATTGCTTTAGCTCTACCCACAGGTATTTCTCTCTTACCATTTTTGGTAATTTCTTGGTATTTCTAACCTTCTACCTTAGCGATATCTTGTTACCATTGTTGGTATTTGCCTTCTCTCTCCTTCATTTCCTCTCTTTCCTTGTGTGTGTGTGTGTGTGTGTGTGTTCTGGGATGTCTGAAAAGAAGGGAACTACGGGGTTTAAGCACTGCTCTTCTTGCAGTGGTAAACTGCCGAATAGTGAACTCCATGAAGAATGTGTATACTGTTTGGGGGTTCTGCATTTGTCGGCAATACCCCCGTGTGATATTTGTGCTAGTTTCAGTCAGCGGACGCTGAATGAACGTCGTAACAAACTTATTTTAAAGGGCCTCCTTGCCTCGCCTTTTTCGGAGGCCATTTCTGCGACGGAGGTCTCATCCCCTCCTTCGGACAAGAAACGTCCTTGATCGGACCCCTCTTCACCGGCCGGTGACAGAGGTAAAGATCACAAGCACAAGGCCCATAAGTCCTCATCTGAACACCATTCTGCCTCCTCGGTGCCGACTACCACATCGGCTCCAACGAAGTTTACCGAGGTTGCCTCGTCCGACGCTCACTCCGGCACCGACTATTACGGCACCGCCTACGACCTCGGTACCCATCACTGTATCGATTTCTTTATCGGCACAGACTTCGCCCGTTTTCAGTCCGATATCGGTTCCGACAACTACTTTGGAACTGTACCTGTCATCCACACCTCTAGAGACTTCTGTTCCGAGCCCATTCACGGCTCCAACCATACCTTTATTACCTGTTGCAAAATTGGAATCATCGGTGCTGTTCTGCGACACACCATGGACCCAATGTTCATCCACTGTGGACCCGTTTGCCGGACAAGCCTGCAGCCCCTTTTTGGACCAGCCTGACTCCCCCTTAGGAGCATCAGTGAGATCCACCAGGAGCCTTTCCAAATTGGATGTGGTGCGCCTTTTTGATCAGCTGCTGACTGCTAGGGGAATCTCAAATCTGCCTAGACCCTATCCCACTCCTGGCTTTGGGTCTATTTCTCCAGTAACCCCTACTTCCTCTCCTCCCTTGGACCCCTCAATTCCAAGGCTCATCTATCCAACTTTTACTAGAGGAATTCCTTCCTCGACGCCGACAGCAACTCTGTCTGAGGCTCCGAGTTCCCTTTGGGTGCTGGTTCCATCGGAACCCACCCTTCCTCAATCTCACGTTTGGGGGGGGGTGGAGCCCTCTGTTCCGGTGTCTGTTCTGACGGTTGCGTCAGCCCCGACTTTGGATCAGAGGGTGACTACCGCTCTGAGCTTGATTGAGGCTCCGTCCCTGGGGGCAGGACTGTCTGGAGCGGGGTGCGACCCCGGTTCCAATTTTGTCTTCTTTGGTTCCGGGTCCCATTCCTCTTTGGGCAGGCCCGCTTTCTGGGTGATGGAGAGGGTGCTTGCTGCTAGCAGTCCTCCACAGTTGATTATTCCCCCAGTTCCCTCTGAGCCGCAGCTGTCAAAGGCCACCCCCCCCCAGGACTCTGAGAGCACAAGGCCCAGGAGACCCCTGTCCAGGACATTTCACTTTCCGAGTCTTCTTCGGATGTTCCCACCAAAGAACACCCTCAGAAACGGGTGTGTAAGAGGAAACACACGGACTCCCCGAAGGAATCCCTCACAGAGGATACGGACTACGATGATGGGCAAGAGTCCCCATGGTTACCCCCTGACGATGTCTCCTTCAGGGACATCATGGAAGTCTTGAAACAGAGGGGTGAATGGAAGTCCTCAACCCCTTCCTCAGAGGAATCTGTATTCCTGCAGGCCTTTCGCTGTCAGTCCTCTACTTCTTGGGTGACCCCCCCCCCCCCGCCGATGAGTTGGTTAAACTCATCGTGCAACAGGCTTGGAAGAACCCCGACTCCATTGAGGCCATCCCCAGGAGATCAGACAAAGTACTCTCCCCTCCAGAGGATCAAACCCATTGGTCCAGAGGCTTGCCAGTAGACGCTTTGGTGGTGGCGGCTGCCATGAAAAAGGACCTTGCAGAAGAGAGTCCTGTTGTTTACCCGCCCAACAGACAGTCCCAGGCAATGGACAGGTTAGGGAAGTGAGTCTTTGTGTCAGCGACCTTCGCGGTTAAGTCTCTGAACTGTCTGGCACATTTTACGAGGCTCCCGTGAGATCTTATCTCCAAACTCTCTGGAACCCCCGCGGGTCAAGTATCGGATGGAGCACAAGATAAAGTTGCTTCCCAGCTTGCCACCCTAGAATCCATATCTAATTCATCCATGAAGTTGCTGTCACATGCAACCGAAGGAGCAGCTAGAGCTACGGGTGCAGGACTAATCATGAGATGTCACGCCTGGATGCGCATCTGTGACCTCCCGGACTCCTTCAAGTCTTCCTTTCTAAATGCCCCTATTGAGCCTTCACCTCTGTTTGGTGCTAAGGACAAGGACACACTAGCCAGGTGCGAGCAATACGGGAAGACCTTGTCTGCCGTTGGCCTATGCTTTTCCAAACCTCAGCGTTCCTTCTCCAGGAATCAGAGGAGCAGAAAAATGTGGCACAAGAAGTCTCGAGGTCCTTTCCGAGACGCACTTGGTGAGGACACCTCCAGAGGCAGAGGGGGTTCCAATAATGGAAGACATCTCTTTCGGGGCAGAAGGGGTCCCCAAAACCAGGGCTCCAGAGATTCCTTTTCAGGTAGACCATATCAGCGCTCCTGAGGCGCTGCCTGATTGTTTTCCTCTGGAAGCAGTCGGGGAGCATTTCTCTCTGCACCAAGCTGCCTGGCTATCCATTACGAAAGATCAGTGGGTGCAGAGAATCATTACCAGAGGCTACCATATTCCACTAATATCTTATCCAAGACCTCGGAAATCCCTTCCCGATGTTCCACCCAGTCAAAGGGAGGAGGCAGCTTCCGAAATACGAAAGCTATTTCAAAAACGAGCCATCCAGCAGGTCCCCTCAGATCAGTGTGGATCAGGGTTCTACTCAAGATTCTTTTTGGTGCCAAAGAAAACAGGAGACTGGAGGCCCATTCTGGATCTCAGTCAACAAAACAAATCAGTAGTTAGACCAAGTTCCGCATGATCACGATTCAATCCATCCTCCCCTTTCTGCGGGAGGGTGTGTGGATGTGCTCATTAGATAACCGGGATGCGTATTACCATATCAAGATGGACAAGCACTCCAGGAGCCTCCTTTGCTTCCGGTTGGGAGCCAATCACTATCAATTCAGAGTCCTGCCTTTCGGTCTCTCGACGGCCCCCAGAGTGTTCACGAAATGTCTTGCAGTGGTAACAGCTCATCTGAGACTTCAAGGATTCCAGGTGTTTCCATATCTAGACGATTGGCTCCTCTCTGCCCCCACCAAGTGTCTTCTGGTCAGGGCCCTCCGATACACATTGGCTCTAGTGGAGTCATTAGGCATCACCATACACTGGGAGAAATCAAACCTTCAACCATCACAACAACTGGAATTCATAGGGGCAGTATTCAACACCCAGTCAAGCCTAATCTCACTTCCTCTCCACAGGCTTCAGAGACTCAGGGCACAAGTTCAGGTGATAATCTGTCAAAGCAAGGTGTCTGCAAGGGAGATTCCTCAAGCCTTGGGATCTATGGCTGCAGCCATCCCCATAGTCCCCTTAGCCAGACTACACATGAGATTACTAAAATGGCTCCTTCAGGCCCAGTGGATACCCAACCTCCACCCCCTGAGCTCAAAGATTCTCATCACCAACATTTGCAAACAAGATCTTCTCTGGTGGATGAGTACAGCCGAAAATCTTTGGTGTCGTCCCTTCCAGGTTCCACAGCCCAGCGCCATGGTGACCACGGATGCTTCCCTTATGGGGTGGGGGTGGGGGGGCACTTCCAGGGAAAGTCAGTCCAAGGCATGTGGTCCGAGGTAGAGGTCAGTTTGCATATCAATGTCCTGGAGTTAAGAGCGGTGCTGTTGGCGTTGCAAGCTTTTCATCCGCTTCTTCCATCCGGAACGATTGTTGTCCAGTCAGAAAACATGTCCATGGTCTGGTACATAAACAGGAAGGGACCAAGTCTTACCCCCTTTGTCACGAGGCCATGAGAATCTGGCAGTGGGTTATAGCTTCCAACCACTTCCTGATCACAACGCACATCCTGGGGAGCTCCAACGTGATTGTGGACAGACTGAGCAGATTCATCCTTCATCCTCATGAGTGGTCTCTCAACCCGAGTGTGGCGACGGAAATTTTCAGCCGCAGGAGCCAGCCATGCTGTGACCTTTTTACCTCCCCTTCAAATACAAAATTCAGCATCTACTTTGCCCTCTTTCCCCCTCTCGGGGAGTCACCGAGAGACGCTCTAGTCCATGATTGGCCCATGGGTCTCCTTTACACTTACCCTCTGATTCCTCTGATTCCCCTTGTTCTACGGAAGGCTCTTCGGTTGAGAAGTAAAGTGATTCTCATCACTCCATTTTGGCCTCATCAAGTGTGGTTTCCCTTCCTTCGACCTCATCTGTTACAACCTCCTTGGATCCTAGACACTCGTCAGGACCTAATTTCTCACCCACAAGGGCTGACCCCCCTGAATCTGTCCACCCTCAAGCTGACAGCTTGGCTTCTCCACTTCCATTAGTTGCCAGGCAGGAAACCCTCTCTTCACCTGTACAGGATATTATTTTGGCTTCTCATAAACCATCCACCAGAAAGCTTTATAGGAATAAATGGAAAAGATTCTCTATTTGGTCATGTAATCAGGAGCTAGATCCGATGTTCATCATGTTTCACTGTTGAAGTCATTACACTTGGTTATCCTGCTGGCAGGCGACCCGCAGTCGACCCGAGTTCCAAAGTCTTGGTCCGGCGTCGGTTGCTGTTGCCTCTTCCCAGACATCAGTGCGCCAGGGGTATAAAAGATGCAACCAATGCCATTTTCTTCAGTCTTTCTTGCCTCGCGGTGCCCGAAGCAAAAGCAGTTCGCAAGTGCCGGTCGGCCGACTCCTGAGATTTTCAAAATTGAGTTTCAGATCTGAAGTCTTCAATAAAGCTAAGTACCCTGTTGGGGAAACTTTTTCTTGCTCCAGACCGATGTCAGTAAAAGTTAATAATTGTATTTCTTGTGGGAAGCAAATACCTCATAAGGACTTTCACTCTTACTGTATTCCTTGCCTAGGCCCTGACCACGACGTTACCAGTTGTCGGTTTTGTGCTTGATTCAATAAACGCACTATTAAACGTCGGTTTGATTTTGCTTTACATTATTTTGGCCGAAGGTTTAATTACATAATGCCGTCGAAACAACCGACGACCGGAATTTATAAAAAACGCAAAGACGAAGAAAAGGACAGGCATCCGAGGTCCAAAACCGGCGATGAAGCCTCTTCTAGGCCATTCGCCGGTTCTCAGTGAGGCGCTTTCGCAGCCCCTGACACCCGCTACCTCAGAGCCACAGGCCGTAACCGACAGCCACGTGGAGACACCGAGGCCTGTGGAAACTCAAGGTATTGGGCCTACGGAAACTATTCCCTCAGATGGGTCCGGAGCCGCTGAGCAGGCATCGGCTTCTGAGGGTGTTTTCAGACCTTCACAGCTTACAATTAAGCCCACTACAGCAGCAAAGGCAGTCAAAAACACCATTAAAGACAAGGAAACAAGTACAGCATTCTCCAGAACAGTCATCCATGCCAAAGAAACAGCTGCTTAAAATGGCCGAAGACCTAATTACTTTAATCAGGGGTTCCCATCCCCCTCCTGACAAAAGGCCTAGGCAAGACACTGACTATGATTCCTCTGACCAGGTTTCTATTTCCTCTGATTCCTCTTCTGATCAGGGATATTCTCTCCCTCCCTATGGGGACTCTGATGCAGAAGAGTCTATACCTTCAGCCTGTCCGCCTGAGGATTATTCTTTTGGGGAAACCCTGCACACCATGAGGGAACATTTCCATTGGGAGAGCCAGAATTATTCAGAATCCAAGAAAAGGCTCGGAGACTTCCTTTTTATTGCCTCAGCACAGGCCCCTGGCTATCCCCCCTGTGCTTGATATTGTTGATGATGTTTTCTCTGAATCCAGTCTGTCTCCTGATTCTTTACCCCCTGCACCAGTCAAGCCAGACAGGTACTACAGGGTCCCTGACTCTCATAAATTTCTTTACAAAAACCCCGCTTCAGACCCAGAAACAATTTCCCAGGGTCCTAAAGGGGTTAAGGCGTCCACTGCTAAAATTCCTGTCCCCTCGGATAGGAATTCCAGAGCTCTGGAAAGATGGGGGGGGAAAGTTTACACTTCTGCTACTTTAGCTGTAAGGGCTTTAAATTGCCAGTTTCACATGCTCAAATATCAGCAGTACCTCAGGTCATTGTTAAAACAGAAAATGGTTTCAAATTCAGAAAGTCCAGACAGTAAGGAAATGCAGGATTTATTGCATGCAGTTGAACAAGTGGGAAAACATTCTCTGCAATGTGGTTTTGATTCATTAGAGGCTTCTTGTAGAGCCGCAGTTACAGGCTCTGTTATTCGAAGGCATGCTTGGTTGAAAGATCAAAGTTTACCTGACCATGTTAAAGTAAAATTATTGGATACCCCCTACAGCATGATACTTTGTTTGGTGTTAAGGCAGAAGAGGTGTTAAAGAAAATGGAGGATAAAGCAAAATCAATCAATGCAGACAGTGAAGGATTTCTTACAGGTTCAACCACCTAGATTTAGCAGAAACTGGCCTTCAAAAAATTGGTCCTTTCCAATGTCAGACAGACCACAAAGACGCAGATACAGACGCCCAACAGGCAGATCTCAGCCCCAAGGCTCCTACAGACCTAAATAATGGGGTGCTTCAGCCCCCAAAGGAGGAGAAGACATCACAGCCTTATAGGAAACAGTCCTAATGACTTCCCTCTACAGATGCCAAGTGCTTACATTTTGGCAGCACCCCTAGGGGGAAAGCTAGCACTTTTCTCAAAAAATTGGCACATAATCACCCAGGACAAATGGGTACTGAATATTGTTTCTCAGGGTTACAGGTTCCACTTTCACACGCTTCCAAAATCAAAAGGTATGCCAGACCTTCCACAAAACCAGTGGGCAGAGGCACAAAAACAGATTGCTGCTCTTATGGACATGGGAGCTATTCAAAGAGTTCCTCAGCAAGAACAGGGACAAGGATTTTACTCAAGACTTTTCTTAGTACCCAGGAAGGACAAAGCCTGGAGACCAATACTGGACCTGTCAATCCTAAATACTTTCCTGGATGTTCCAAGATTCAAAATGTTAACACTACAGCAACTTCTGCCCATGCTGGGCAAGAAGACTTGGCTAGTTACTTTGGACCTCAAGGAGGCATACCTGCATGTCCCAATGAGGCAGTCTTGCAGAAGATACCTCAGATTCATAGCAGGCTCAATGCATTACCAATTCTCTGCACTGCCCTTTGGCTTATCTAACTGCGCCCAGGGTCTTCACAAAATGCCTGGCACCAGTAATTGCATTTTGCAGACAAAAAGGAATTCAAATATATCCCTACTTGGACGACTGCCTTATTCAAGCAGAGAGCAAGGACATTCTTCTAAAGCATCTAGCGTTTGTAAAAAGATTACTAATTTGCCTAGGGTACACAGTAAACGAAAAGAAATCAAAACTAGTGCCCTCTCAAGAGATAATATTCCTGGGTGCAAGCTTAAATACTACTTCCCAGATGGCTTATCTCACGCCAGACAAACAAAGGCAGCTGACTCATTACTTTCAAATGATGGCAACAAAAACCCAGCTCCCTGCAAGAAAAATTCTGCAGGCCCTGGGCTTCATGGCATCCTGCATTCTACTAATTCCATATGCAAAACTGCATATGAGGAAACTACAGTGGTATCTATAAAGTGTTTGGACTCGGAATTGTCACAGCCTGGAGACATTCATAACTTTAATTCCCTGCCTACAACAGGAGTTTCGATGGTGGTCCCAGGCCTGTCACCACAACAAGGGACAGCCTTTCACCTTACCCACAGCCAGGCAGACAATAACAACAGATGCATCGGATTATGCCTGGGGGGGCACATATGGCAGGAAAAAGTATTAAATCCACAAGTGTTCAGCATGATAACGAAGAAATGGGGACGCCCAGACATAGATCTATTTGCCTCCCCTCACAATTACCAAATACAGAAATTCTGCACAAGAATTTATCACTCTCAAGCATGGAAAGTGGATGCTCTATCATTCAGCTGGAAAGGCCTGACAGTCTATGCCTTCCCTCCGATGCCTCTTATTACCAAGGTGCTCCTAAAAGTCAGACAAGAAAGGCCAAAAATTATCCTGATTGCCCCAGACTGGCCACGCCAGCACTGGTACCCAATCCTAAAGAGCTTGTCTCAAGGCCCAGCTTGGCTTCTACCTCAAATTTCTCATCTTCTGACTCAACAAGACAATCAGATTCTGCACAGTCAACTCAGAACCTTAAATCTGGCAGCATGGCAGATAATGTAGCCACTCAGGCCGCACCTCTGTCTAAAGCTGTTATGGATGTCATTTTAGAAGCAAGGAGGCCCAGCACTAGGAAATCTTATGCAGAAAAATGGAAGAGATTCTGTGCTTGGAACCAGGCACGAGGGCTCGAAACACTTGTCCCAAATATATCTCAGATTTTACAATACCTAACTGAGATGCTGGACAAAGGCCTATCTTTCTCATCAATTAAAATCCATGCCTCTGCCATTTCAGCTCATTACAATACAGAACCTCCTATTTTTTCACATCCTCTACTACGACAGTACCTCAGAGGGGCAAAAAATATAAGACCCCCAAGGAGAGCACCAGTACCAACTTGGGATCTCAATTTTGTTTTAGAAAAACTCACACTGCCTCCTTTTGAACCAGCCAGCACAGCTGGTCTAAAATTCTTGTCATGGAAAACTGATCTGCTCCTAGCAATAACTTCAGCAAGAAGAGTATCAGAGTTACAGGCATTAATGGCTGTGGAACCTTTCATCATTTTTCATCAGGACAGGGTTCTCTTAGGACAAACCCAACATTCATGCCAAAAGTGGTCTCCAATGTGGCCTTGAACGAAACCATTCATTTACCAACTTTCTACCCAAATCCCCAGAATAAAAGGGAGAGACTTCTGCACACTTTGGATATACACAAATAACTATGATTCTACTTGGACAAAACAAAAGCTTTCAGAAAAAACTGAGCAACTGTTTGTAGCCTATGCTGCAGGATCACAAGGAAAGCCTATTACAAAGCAGACAATTTCAAAATGGATAGGACACTGCATCCGCTTCTGTTATGCACAACATGGCAAATCAGTGCCTAAGGGCATTAGGCCACATTCTACCAGAGCAGCAACCACTTCAGCAGCTTTTCTCAGAGGAGTACCAACCAAAGACATTTTAGAAGCTGCAACCTGGAGCTCAGTGCACACTTTCACCAAGCACTACCACTTACCTCTCTACTCTAAATCCAGAGCAGGCTTTGCCACTGCAGTTCTGCAGGGCCTGGTAGCCTCTCCAAATACAATTTAGACCCAGCCGCCCAACCTCAGCTTTGGGATTCTACCCAAGTGTAATGACTGCAACAGTGAAGCACGATGAACATAGTACAGTTGTGTACCTACCATAAATGTAGATGTTCGAGTGTATTCACTGTTGCAGTCCAGGTTACCCACCCACCATCCCCCTTTTCATTGCTGGGACTTTTCTGTACTTCTCCACTCTATACAACCTATGTGGTGTATTTGCTTGTAGATGAAGGAAATGTTTATAGTAATATATGCTTGTTTTTTTTGGCATAATTTTATCTTTCCAGCCTTCCTATCTGGGGGCACCTGACATCTGGGGCAAGAAAAACTGGCATCGGTTGCATCTTTTATACCCCTGGCGCACTGATGTCAGGGAAGAGGCGACAGCAACCGACGGCGGACCAAGACTTTGGAACTCGGGCCGACTGCGGGTCGCCTGCCAGCAAGATAACCAAGTGTAATGACTGCAACAGTGAATACACTCGAACATCTGCATTTATGGTAGGTACACAAATGTACTTTCTCAGCCCCCGCAGCCACTATTCTTCATTATTTGGCTGAACTGTTCGACAA
This sequence comes from Protopterus annectens, assembly GCF_019279795.1. Taxonomy (NCBI): domain Eukaryota; kingdom Metazoa; phylum Chordata; order Ceratodontiformes; family Protopteridae; genus Protopterus; species Protopterus annectens. The sequence goes on from NC_056745.1 coordinate 17,785,697, forward strand.
AGGGGCCTCGGCCTGTACCATTCGAGTCCATCTAGCAGCTATTTCCAACTTCCATGACGAGTCTGAAGGAGTACCATTTATCACCTCTCGCCTTTGCAAGACCTTCCTCAAGGGTATTTTTCACAGCAGGCCTCCCATTAGACAGCCAGTGGAGGCATAGAATTTATCCTGGGTTCTGCATGCTCTCTCCCTACCCCTGTTTGAGCCAGCTGCCACCTGTGATCTAAAATTCTTATCATGGAAGTCCTTATTCCTGGTGGCTATAACTTCAGCAAGACGAATTTCTGAATTACAAGCATTATGTATCAAGAGCCCTTATCTGATCTTTCATAAGGACAGAGTATCACTTCGAACTAACCCATCTTTTCTCCCCAAAGTGGTTTCTGACTTTTCGATTAACCAGTCCATCGAACTCCCTGTGTTTTTCCCAAATTACTCTAACAAGGGAGAATACTGCCTACATTCCCTGGATGTTCATAGACAATTGCACTTTTATCTGGACAGAACTAAATTGTTTCTCAAGTCAGACCAGCCTTTTGTTTCCTTTGCGGGCCCTAGAATGGGAGGTGCAGTATCAAAGGTTACTTTGTCTAAATGGCTCAGGGATTGCGTTGCCTTCACAGGTTCACTTACTGAGGGATCTAAGCCTGGCCAAATCAAAGCTCACTCAACTAGGGCTATTGCAGCATCTGTTGCTTTCCACTCTAGGGCCTCCATGGATGACATTTGCGCAGCGGCCATTTGTGCTAAGCCCCACACTTTTATCAAGCATTACAAATTGGATCTGATCTCCAGGGGAAAAGCGGCCTTTGGTTCAATGGTTCTCAGGAATGTTCTTCCATAAGGGCCACCCAGGTTCTCCAAGTAGCTGGGGACTCGGTCCCATCAGTGATGAATAGGAAGAAGATTAATAACTTCAGATAAAGAAGTTATGTCTTACCATAACGTTCCATCTGAGTTGTTGATCTTCTTCCAGTCATCACACCCTCCCACCGACCCCCTCCTAAGGTTTCTGGCGGATCTTCTGAGTCTTTGTGCAGAGATGGCCTGTGACTTATTCTTTCTCTATATGTTGCATGCAAACTCGATCTGAGGTAACTGAGCAAAGGGCATTGTGGGTAGCACCTTAGCTTGAGAGTTTTTGGTGCATGCAAGCTTGGTGTAAGGCTGACTCGGTTCTGAGGGCTCGGAACTGAACCCATCAGTGATGACTGGAAGAAGATCAACAACTCGGATGGAACGTTATGGTAAGACATAACTTCTTTTTTTTTGTCACAAGTATTAACTAAATGATGTTCTTTTCCACACAAAAAAATAACATGCCTTTGGTTGTGCCCAATATTTTACAACACCCGTTACCGTTAACATTTATAATACTCTGAATATGTACAGTTTTGTTTCATTACCGTTAACATTTATAATACTCTGAATATGTACAGTTTTGTTTTGTTACCGTTAACATTTATAATACTCTGAATATGTACAGTTTTGTTTTGTTACTGTTAACATTTATAATACTCTGAATATGTACAGTTTTGTTTTGTTACCGTTAACATTTATAATACTCTGAATATGTACAGTTTTGTTTTGTTACCGTTAACATTTATAATACTCTGAATATGTACAGTTTTGTTTTGTTACTGTTAACATTTATAATACTCTGAATATGTACAGTTTTGTTTTGTTACCGTTAACATTTATAATACTCTGAATATGTACAGTTTTGTTTCCATTTCCATTTTCAGAATGACATTGCAATCTCATGCCTCAGTCCATAAACCACTATTATCATAAACTTATGAAATGTCTAAATTTCTTTACATATATTATTTAAATGTTCTTTTAAAGTCTTTCTCTTTCCATTTGGTTCAAATCTGTTTGCAAGCTTTCTTTTTAGTTTCCAGAAAAGTTAGTTTTATTATGTATTCACTCCAAAGTTTGATATTTAGTCTTTTCTTTGTCATATTCACTGAAATTTGTCTATACCTTGTACATTCTCAGAAATGTCATAAAATGTTTCTGTTAATCAAAGTAAATGTTCTTATCTCTTGCATTTATATCTAAAGGTAAAATGACATTGTCCCATAAGTCATATCTGTTCAACTCCTGATCTCTTTTGCTTTATATTCTTACAACACATTTTCTTTTTACAGTGTCCTCTTTTTTTCTCTATCTCTTTCTCTTGTAGTCATTGCTGCCTTTATATATGTTTTTTTTTGTCTTTCTACTGCTTCCTCCCAGTATTACATCTGTCTCCATTTTTTTTCCATAATGTCCTCCCATTAAACCTCATTCTGTGGCTCACTTTTTGTACTGTTTCTTGCAGTATATCATCCCACAACCCTCCTGATTGGAGATTTGTAACTATACACTCCTCTCTGTTGCAACTGTACACTCCACTCTGACTGATTCCTTGGTCCAGTCAAACAGCTTTTTTGGAGAAGCTTCCTCCGAGGTTTCTACCTCTGCATTATTTGCTTTTTCCAGGCTGGCATTTCCCTCTGCTACCTTCTGTTGATTTTCCGTCTCGCGCACCATCTTCCCAGCTGCCTCTGCACTAGGAACAGGACATACGCGTGTACTCATGTATACTAACACCACGAATGCCAGTTAAAAGTAGGGGGTTTTATTGGCGTGTACTTTACATATTATTTACATATTTACAAATCTCCACACATTATAAACTTCAATTTAAGCATCCGCCACTCTCTTTTATCTACAAACAAAACATTTTCTCCAAAGTCTTTGTCAAAGTCCATTTTCCATTGTATTTGATTTCATTTAGTCTCTCGTTCCATACAGTCCATGAAACATAAAATATTATTGTGTCCATTTTCTTCACTTCTTCCTGTTTTTGTGCAGCATAACAACCAAATTCTATTATGTCCATATTTATTTCCTCAAATTTTAGCAAACCTTTCACTTTATGTTTAAATATTTCTTTCCACAAAGTATTAACTCATTCACATTTCAAAAACTCATGCTCAGTAGTCTCAAACTCTCCACATTTATTACATATTCTATCTTGCTTTTTCTTGTAGGGCATATTTGCCTTAACTGGCAATTTTCTAATAGACGATCTACATAAAAAAGTAATTCCATTCTTTAATCTTTTTATAGTTATATCTCAACATTATGGCTTTTTCTTTTCTATTCCTAAATCTTTCCATTCATCAGTACACTAAAATGCTTTCATAATATTTAAGTACCATTCCTTTCTATTTTTCTCACATATATTCAGTTTTCCATAACACAGTTTTGTTTTGGTACTCTTTCATTTCTTCATTCACAGTGCTTTTATTTTAACTTCTTTCCCACAGTTGTTTGTATTTATATAGTATCATTTGTATCAAGTTGTTATTTTCCTTCACAGTTCCTTTTAATACCTTATATAAAATTAAAGATGCTGCATGTACTATTGGGTTCATTAAACTCAAGCCTCCTTGCTCTTCTTTCATATGTAGGATCCCTCTCTTGACTGGATTCTGTCTAGAGCCCCATGTAAAGGAAAATGTAATTATCATTAGTTCCTATTCATACTTAGTAGGAATTATACAGATGTTAGCAACATAAGCAGTTTTCCCTATTACCATGGTGTTCATCAAGTGTGCTTTTTTTCTATATGAAAATCTGTATGATTTCCAAAAACAAGTCATATCCTTTACTTCTACATTATCTGTTGTTGTTGTCTGCATTCATTCCTTCCAATTCTTAATATATCTATATATTTTTCATTGAACTTGATACCTCCTGTCATACCCCCAAAACCAAATCCTTTACTTTTCTTTTGTTTATACTTAAACCATTTTTAATTTATACTTAATTTTTTAATTACTTCTTCCATCCATACTTTATTGTTAACAATTAGTACAATATCATCTGCATAATTATAAGTTATTGACAATTGTACTTCCTTCATCATTTTGTATCCAATGCCACTTGACATTTTCTGAATTTCCTTCACTGCTACATTAAATAACTAATGAGAAAGTTACGCTACTAGCTGGGCGGCCCTGCTTTATTCCACATTCTATTTTTATTTCTTCCCCAATCCAGCTGTTTACATTTAGTCGTACATAGTTCCTTTCAGAAACAGATTTTAATTGTAATATTTTTTGCTTACATTATATGCCTGCAAAATTTCCCACAATTATTTATATTGAATATTATCATAGGCTTTACTTGTATCCTTTATCAGAACCTTCCCTTCTACATTTTTATTTATGATTTCATTGATTATTTCTTTATTATCCATAATAACTGTGGACTTCCTTTTCTTTTTCTTCCGAATACATTTGGTCATATATTCTATCCATATTTTGTAACCTTTTTGTTATTCTCCAAAGGTTTATAATCCGTATTATTCAATGTTATAGGTCTCCAATTGTTTATCTCCTCTTTATTTCCTTATTTAAATATAAATGTTATAACTCCTATACATATCTCTTTCTCTCTAATTCCAGTTTCTAACCATTTATTCATAAATTCTATAAAAATTATTTTTTTGCCATTCTTTTATTTCTTTATACATACTGTATTCATAGATTCATACATTCATAGGTTCATAGGTGTGTACTAGGCTATTGGTCCTGGGGCCTTTACAAGTCTAGCCATAGGATTACCCTGGCATAGTGCCAATCGAACTTAGTTCCCAGTGCCTCTGTCGAGTAGAGCCATTGGTGGTGTGAATTTTCTGTTTCCCATTCACTCATCAAGATTTCTCTTGAAGAGGGTCAACAAGGTGCTCTGCTTGACATGTATGGGAAGTCTGTTCCATAGCATGGGCAGCCACTGGGTTATGAACCTGTCCTTCCAGCATGTTCTGTTAATTTTTGTAATGAGGTTGACGTCTCTGGAACGTGTGGTCATTTCTGTGCAGCCTTGTTGCAGAATTCATGTTAATATCTTTTAGAATTTTCTTACAATTTTTCATAGTTATTTTTGTTCTAAATACTCATTTTTTCATTATTTAAATTTTCACCTTTATAAATTTGTTCTATGCTTTCTTCTCTTTTAACAGATAATTCCAATACATATTATTTATTCCTTCTGGCTGTCTTATTTGCTTACCTTCCTTATTCTTTAATTCTCTTATTATTCTTCCTTCTTTTGTTATTTTACTCAGATATGTGACTACCTCTTCTTTCTTTCCTTGTAAACAATATTCTTGTTTATATAACAAGTTGTTAATTTTGATTCATTTTATATATTTCTCTTTTTTCATAAAAGGATTTTTTCTTCTCTAAGTCGCTGAATTTTTCTTGTCTTTTTATTTTTTATTTATTTATTTAACATTTGTTGACCGGGAAAGTCCGACTAGGTTCCACAGATCCTGTTTTCAGCGGAGGCCCGGGGAGAAACGCTCCAGTCTTAATATCTTGTATCTCTTTTTCTTCCTGATACATTCTAAAAACACTTTATATATTTATCTTTAAAATTAAGCCACCAACCAGTCCAGTGCTCATAAAACTCTCTCATTCATACTTTTCCATAATTCCATAAGTTCTTTTTTCTCTTCTACATTTAATTCATTTTCATTAATTCTTTTTATTCCTTTTCCTGTTCTTATATATTTTTCATTTTCATGTACTTTAACCCATGTAGCCACTTTTTCCGAAAATCCAGAATACGTAATTCCTTTTTTTAACATTTAAACTGTCAGATGTTAAAAATAATTTCAGTCCTAATTTCATTCCTTTTGTAGGTCCAATGTTTATTCTGCCATACACTTAACTTTCCACTTTTCATAATTTCTTTAACCATTTTAACATCACAGTTGCTCTTATTTTTTTTAATTAGAATTAAAATTACCCACCACTATAATGTCAATATTTACACAAACATATTCAAGAATATTTTTAAACATCATTGCCTTCTCTGTTTTGTTTATGTATGCATATAAAGCTATAATTCTATACATATTTTTCCATCTCAAATGTATTACCATAATTTGTCCTAGTTCCACTATGGTTACATCTAACATTTTAATGTTTTCTTCACATAATATACATATGCCTGAGCATGTTTCTTTCCCCATGTTCCAAACTAGCACACCATTCCAAAGTTTTTCAGTTTGTGTTCTTTCTTCCTCTGCTAATAATCTGTTATCTTCTAAAATAATAATATGTGGATCTACTGCCGCACACCATTGTAATTTACCCATTCTTTTCTTACGATTTTTCATTCTGTTCACATTTAAAGCTAATATTTTCAGCTTTTAAGAACAGTTAGTATAAGACAATTTGTATCCCTTTCCTTTCTTATTTTCTCTAAGCGTTATATTTTTGAATGTTCTTTTCCTTTCTATAATTCTCTACCTACCCTATTGAATTATTTTGATTTCTTAATGTACTACAGTCACGTTCTTCTTTACTTGTCTCCTCTGTTTCTTTTTCCTTGTTACTATCTTTAACTTCATGTATAACCCCTTTATTAGTCACATCTTTGTGTACATTTCCTTATATAACACGTTCTTCTAGCTCTTTCTCCTGTGTAACTTCATGTATAACCCCTTTATTAGTCACATCTTTGTGTACATTTTCTTGTATACCACATTCTTCTAGATCTTTCTCCTGTATAACTTCATGTATAACCCCTTTATTAGTCACATCTCTGTGTACATTTTCTTGTATAACACATTCTTCTAGCTCTTTCTCCTTGTATAACTTCATGTATAACCCCTTTATTAGTCACATCTTTGTGTACATTTCCTTGTATAACACATTCTTCTAGCTCTTTCTCCTTGTATAACTTCATGTATAACCTCTTTATTAGTCACATCTCTGTGTACATTTTCTTGTATAACACATTCTTCTAGCTCTTTCTCCTGTATAACTTCATGTATAACCCCTTTATTAGTCACATCTTTGTGTACATTTTCTTGTATAACACGTTCTTCTAGCTCTTTCTCCTTGTATAACTTCATGTATAACCTCTTTATTAGTCACATCTCTGTGTACATTTTCTTGTATAACACATTCTTCTAGCTCTTTCTCCTGTATAACTTCATGTATAACCCCTTTATTAGCCACATCTTTGTGTACATTTTCTTGTATAACACATTCTTCTAGATCTTTCTCCTGTATAACTTCATTTTCTTTATCATTTTCTTGTGCATTCATTTCACATTCTGGCCATGAATGACCAGTATTGGCACTTGTTTTACACTTTGCATTGTGCCCTGTTTTACCACATAAATAACATCTTTTTTATCACAGTCATTGATTAATGATAATTTTTCCCACAAAAATAACAAGTCTTTGGTTGATCTGTGTATTTCACCAAATCCCTATCATTAATAATACTAGGTACATGCATAACATTATCTTTTTCCATTTTCAGTATTACTCCACATTCCCATTCCCCACTACATAGTCCTTTTTTCATCAAGTATTTTGAAATGTCCATTACTTTTTTTACATATAATTAACAAATGTTCTTACAGTTCTTTTGCTTCAACTTCAGTTCTGAACTGGATTACTGTTGTTTTTTTGTTTGTAAAAATCTTGTACCACATATTCTGACCATGGATAAATAATTTTCTTTTGTTCATATGCACCAAAAAATTTCCATGGCCGCCCAGCCTCAAATATCATGTCAGAAAAAGTCTCACTATTAATTAAAGTAAATGCTCTTACCTATTTTGCTTTGACACCCAGAGGTGCTGTGACAGAGTCTCAAACCTCATATCTTTAGCCCATTCACTGCCCTAGTGGGCCCAGTGTACTTCTACATTGACCACAAGGTGCACCCCCCACTGATATTGCTTTATTTCACTCACTTCTCACATTTTTTTCCTTACTTGCTTTACTTTTATTTCTCACTAAACTCATGGCCAACTCTATCTTTTATATCTAGAACTCTTACTTACCCTGTTACAGCTTACTTTCCTGCAATCTATGCTCCACTGATTGGCTCTCATCCTTCTCCTGCTGTTTCCCGCTCCGTTCGCCCTACGGGCTCACTCCGCTCCCCTACCCTTCCCCCAATTCCCACCCGCCCCAGCACTCCTAGCTATATTCCTCTCATTACCACACCCACTTCCTCCCTACACCAATCAACCTCAAACACTCTGGACACACCCAGTATCTCCTAATCACCTCCTTGTCACCACACCCACTACTGAGTTACACTACCTGACTCTAAATTTACACTTTAACTCTGACAATTGATCCTCTCTTCCCTTTCCATCATCCTGTACCACTTCTACCCTCCTACTTAACACCATACACCCCACTACAATTCAAGCTTTGTACATCACATCCTGCTATAATAATCTTTAAATACATACTTAATTCAATTATAGCCTTCTATCCACAGAACAGTCTTAATCAACATGCTTTTAAAACCCTCATCCATCACTATTCTACTACTACTACTACTTCTTAAACTTTCCTATCTTCACTACCTCACCCAACCCAGTACCTGCCACCACACACAACTCTATCACATAACTAACCATCTAAATTCCCCCCTCTCACATTCACACTCAGCTATCTCTCCCCATCTATTTCCTATAAAACACCTCCTATCCTTCTCCTACAAAGTACTCACTTCCCACAAACCCTACATCCCCATAACCACCAGAAACCCTTTTTTCATCACAATACTACCTAATCCTTTTTCTAAACTGCTAAATTGCCTCTCTAGCCATATCCTTCATCTAGTTACCAGTCTCTTATCTGGTGATATCCATCCAAACCCAGGCCCCTCTACCTCCACCCCCATGCGCAAGCCTCTATTACTCACTTCATTAAACTCCCAAAGCATAGTCAATAAAATAGCAACCCTCCATGCCTGGCTCTCACATAATAAACCTGACATCTTATCTATCTCAGAAACATGGCTAAAACCCCATATAAAAGACTCTGAAATAATTCCACCTAACTACTCTATCATTAGAAAGGACAGGTCCCACAAAAAAGGCGGTGTAGCTCTCATATTTTCAACTTCCTTGTTAATTACTCCCTATGACAAACCTATCCCACACTTCAACAACGCTGAATTACTCCTCACTCTCCTTCAAGTCAATAAGCATAAACACATATGTCTTGCATCCCTCTACATCCCCCCAGGGGACAATATCTCTACATTAGAAGATATCCTCTCCTGGTTCTCCAATAACATTAGTAATGAAACCATAATCTTAGGTGATGTAAATATCAATTGGACCTCCATACAATCTCCAACTAACCCCTTAACATTAACCTATATAACTTTTCCCAGCTAATCAACAAAGTAACACGTCCATCAAAAAACCTCTCCTGTGGCAGTATACTAGACTGGATCCTAGTTTCACATCCCCACTATTATTCTGATAGTGGTACTCTTCCCGACGCTCTAAGTGATCATATGCCCACTTTCACCCATCGACTCCTGTATATCTCACCACCCCCACAATTATATTACTACCCGCAACCACAAAAATTTTAACCCAACAACCTTTTTAGATTCTCTAAATGCAATTAACTAGAACAATCTAAGGACACTATCCTTAGAAGACGCAGTCTCCCACTTTAATTCTACATTCCTAAAAGTATTAGATTCCCTAGCTCCCTTAAGGACAAAAAGAATAAAAAATAATTCTGCCCCCTGGCTTACCAAAAACACATTAGCAACCATGCGCCTTAGAGATAAAGCCTGGGCACTCTATCAGAAAAGAAAGACCCCTGAATCCCACACTGAATACAGAACCCTTCGAAACAAAGCAAAAAAGCTTACTATCTCTGACAGACAACATTACTTCTTTACCCTCCAAAACAATAATAAAACAAATCCACAGAAATTCTGGAAAGGAATCTCCACCCTCCTAAACCCCAGCAAACCACACACCCCTACCCCTGACCCAAATGCCCCAGATTTAGATTTAGCCACTCAATTTAACTCCTTCTTCATTGAATCCATTAGTAAACTAACTTCCTCTTTTCGTACTTCTACCTTACAGTCCAATACCCCCCCACTCTCTCCTGCCAAAAATCCACCCTGCACTTTTCCTCCTTCCACTTTCCCATCTACTCACTCTATATCCCCCAACTCTTCTCCTACTCTAACTTCCTCATCTTCCTTACCAGCATCAAATACTCTCCCTCTCCACTCTGCTCTATTCTCATTAAAACCTATACCCATTTCTACAATAAAGAAACTCTTTCAGAAATTGAAGCCTGGCACAAATGCACCTGATAACATCCCCTCATACTTCCTAAGCATAGCTGCTGAAGCTATTGCCTATCCCATAAGCATTCTCATCAACCGCTCAATCCTGGAATGTACTGTGCCCCAACTCTGGAAACAAGCCTTTATCATCCCTCTACATAAAGGCGGTAATAACTGCAATGTTAACAACTTCCGTCCCATCGCTATCCTGTCCCCCATTTCCAAGCTTCTAGAAAAGTGTATCCAACTTCAACTACTACCACATCTTCTAGAGAATAACCTTCTCACACCTACACAACACGGCTTTAGGCCAAATCATAGCACCATGACAGCCCTCCTCTCCTATCTCGAAACCGTAAACAAAGCACGCGACTCTGGCCAAATTGTCTCCACACTACTACTCGACCTCTCTAAGGCTTTTGATACTATCTCACACAGTCTGCTCTTAACAAAACTTTCAAAACTTAACCTTTCTCCCTCCTCTGTGAACTGGTTCTCCAGCTACTTATCAAACAGATACCAAGCTGTAAAATGGAAAAGGCCACTTCTTCTTTTCTCAGCACCCCACGGAGTTCCCCAAGGCTTTATACTTGGTCCTCTTCTCTTCAACATATTTATAAATGATTTTCACAAATCTATCCCATTCTCTAACATCATCCAATACGCTGACGATTCTACCATTATCTGCTCTGCCACATCTACCTCTAAGCTTCAAAATCTCACACAAGAAGCTTTCTCAATCACTGAGCACTGGATGAAAACAAACCATCTAGCTCTTAACGCCTCCAAAACTAAACTCATGGTATTTACCCCCTCCAAAAATACTCCCTTCAGTACAAACACATTCTTCATTACTAGCCAAAACAACTCAATCCTAGAACTGGTGTCTGAAACCAAGCTGCTAGGTGTCCAAATTGATAACCAGCTTAATTTCAACTCCCATCTACAACTAAATATTAAAAAAAACCCACCAAAAACTTGGCATGCTCTATCGTCAAAATCAATACCTCACAAAGACCACCAAAATTTCCCTCTCTTCTTCCTTCCTTATCCCCTCCCTTCTCTATGGATCACCTCTCCTAACTAATCTCCAGTCCTCTCTAAAGAAACAACTTTCTTCTTGCTACAACAAAATCGCCAAGTTTGCTAACGGTCGCAGGTCCTCCACCCACCACTGTTCCTCTCTCCAAAAACTTAATTGGCTTGAACTTCCACATCAGCTCAACTTCATTCAGCTAACCCTAGCCCATAAGCTCATCAATAACCCCTCTCTTTGTCCCTCCCTGTCTTCTGCTTTTACGTTGCACCTACCTGACAGAGTCCTAAGGTCAAACAATCAAAACCTATTAGAAGTTCATAAACCAACTCGTCCCCCAGGTAAAAACCTCCTATCCTTTAACCTAGCACGACTTTGGAACTCACTCCCACCATCCATTTGCACCAGTAGTAATCATTATATGTTCAAAAAATCTCTTCACACACATCTTAAGTCCCTATGGGAATGCTCTTGTTCCCACCCATCTTAAAAACGAGGTACTCTTCATCTCCCATTCATTCCTATATTACTCAACTATGCCTACATAAACAATTACTTTCTACAAATTAACTACCTCTTTAGCCCTAACACACCCCACATTTATTCTACTTACTTCTATAAGATTGCTTAGTGGAAAGTACCTTAAATGCAAATTCAATGACTGTATTCTCTTTTAAAATTGTATAAGTATCTTTAGTAATCTATTGTATGTACCTAGTATGTTTGTTTGCTTATAGAGCTTTCTCTATTGTTTGTACCTAGTCTGTATGTTCTATTTTTTGGAGCTTTTCTCCCCAGGACTCCATTGAAAACGGGTTCTTTTGGCCCAATAGACTATCCTGGTAAACCAACTGCAAATAAATAAATAAATAAATCTGTCCAAACTTTCTTCTTTTCACTGCTCACATGTACTGCGTACTTCTTTTTTGTTTCTTTTATTTAGTCTTTCTTCTTTGTTCCTTCTCCAACAGTTTGTGCATATGTTTTTGTTTCTAGAACTTTTTCTGGCACATTCTCTTCTCCTTTTTCTTCTAAATTTTGTATGATGTGATTCCATGAAGTTGCTGCTCCATTTTCTTGCTCACTTTGGTTTACCATTTCTTCCAAATAAGCATCCTGCACCCCCCCCCCTTTGGACGGTTGTAATTATGCATTTTCCAGAGGTAACAGTCTCTCATTCAAACAATCTCCTCTGAAACTTTTCCTCTGAATCCATCTCTGTTTCAGCTACAATTTCATTTTCCTTCACAATCTCCTTTTCCTGCAATGTCACTGCTTTTTTCTGCACCCACATCATCAGAAAAGCTACCATTTCAACTACATTTTCAGCAACTTCCAGCTTTTGCTGAAACTGAAATGAATCAGCCATGTTTTCTCCGGGCCGGCTCCACACCTAGAACAGGAAGTCGTTTGTGTCACACACAAATGCTTCCCTCTACTACCAAGAGTAGGGGAAGTTCCCCAATATCCTTGCCAAATTTGCCATAATATTATAAATACCACCTCGGATCTCCCCTGAAAAGTGGCTAGTAGCCTAGTGGGACTAACCCAATCAACACAGGATAAATAAATAAATAAATCCCTTTCCGGTTGTTGTTCCCAAATTGCAGTGTATTTCAGTCATGTAGCTGTTCTGTTCATTCTTTGTTTATTAAATGCCTTTAGCATAGCTTTCCGTCTTCTGTTGAGTGTTTCTAAGTAATCCTTGACCATCTTTATGAACATGGCTGAAAAGGGGATAATACTGAATCTTTATACTCACCTTATTTAGTGTTTTACTGCAAAGAAATAAAAGCCTGTTATAACATGTCTGGGTTTCCTTCTACTACTGCTCCCAGCCATCCCACACTGTGCATATTTCAGTTAGTGCCTCTTAATTTCCAGGAATATGTTCTGTAACAGCTACATAACAAACACAACCCAGTGACACATATCCCACAAACTCAGTGTGCCACTCAACCACAGCCCATAAGGCATAAGAACGTACCCAACACTCTAGTCATAGGTGACTCTATAGTCAGGCACACTGATGTTCCATTCACCAGGCTAAACAAGGAGAAAGTTACTGTCAGCTGCCTGTCTGGTGCCAGAATCCGCCACATAACGCATGCACTCAGGTCACTCCACAACAAGTACAAATATGAGTCTGCCATTGTCCATGGTGTGAATTACCTGAGACGTACCTCCTTGGACTACATGAAAAGGGACATGGAGGAGCTGTCCGATCTTGTAGCCCAGGCAGGTATGACCCTAGCCCTGAGTAGCATCCTGCCATCACCCAGAATGATACCACAGTACAAGGACAAAATGATTGACTTCAACAATTGGCTAAGCTTCTGGTGTCATTCTAAGGGGATCCAGTATCTGTCTGCCTGGGATGACATGATCGACAGGCCACGATGCTTTGCCAGAGATGGCCTGCACCTGTCGCCCCTGGGATTCCGGATACTGGCTAAGGCTCTAGCCACCCCTATAGTGCCTTTTTTAGGCAAGGTTCAAATGACAAATTCACCACCCTAACAGGTACAGGCAAGAAGAATCTGAGGGTATTGCTACTCAATGCTAGAAGTCTAAACCTCAAAATGCACTCTCTTGAGGCACTCCTTAAAATGGAGAACATCGACATTTGTGCAGTGACAGAGACCTGGTTCAAGGCTCCAGAGAGTACCCCTGCATTACCAGGCTATAATTCATACCACACCTTTCGGCCACCTAACCTGGACAGAAACACTAAAGGCGGAGGCGTGTCCATATTCATTAAGGATATCCACACCTCCAGGCTAGTTGCTCAGCATAATGCATCCGAGATTATCCAAGTGCAACTAACTCTGGGCAAGACCGCAATCCAAATTGTAGCTTGCTACAGATCCCCCACCATGCCCCAGGATTCCCACTCCTCATTTCTTAATGCACTGGAAAATATTAGGGTACAACCTAACACCCTAATAATGGGCAATTTCAACTTCCCTACCATTAACTGGGAAAACTACTCATGTACCAACTCTTGTGCTCAACGTTTTCTGGAATTCATAAATTCCAGTGCCATGGATCAACTTATCCACACCCCCACCAGGGGCAGCAATATCCTAGACTTGGTTATTACCAACATGGGCAACCAGTGCTCCAGACCAGAGGTCAATTCCTTGTTGGTCAGATCCTACCACAAGCTAATCACCCTAGACATCCACATCCCTCCCCCACCTCCCATTAGGGAAATCACAGTAAAAAATTTCTCCAAAGCCAACTTCACACTTCTTAAGACAGAAGTGGCAAACTTCACGACACCCATGCTGACGGACAGTAGAGGTATGACTGCTGAATCGTACACAAATGCACTTTATAAGCACTTACATGAGTGCATGGATCGTGCAATCCCTAACAGAACCAAGATGCTATCCTCCAAAAAAAGGAAGCCAATCTGGTGGTCCCCTGCCATAAACAAACTACAACAGAAAAAAGAAACTGTTGCAAAAAAGAGTAAAATCCCATGATTGGAAAAACTCCCTGGTCAGCCTCAGTAAGAAGCTGAGATTCTTCATAAAATCTTCCAAAGCTAGTTATGAAAACAAAATCGCCACTGACTCTAAAGACAACCACAAAGCATCCTATAGCTATGTCAAGAATCTCAATGGCAACACTCAGATCTGCTCTGAGTTACAGCACAATGGCAATAAATATACAGAACCAGCTGATATTGCCAACATCCTGGCAGATAGGTTCAGTGCTAACTTTACCCCCCTGTCATCCCCTAAAGGGCCCATCTCTATACAAGAAGATTGCAAAGTTCCTGTAATCACGGCTGCACAGGTAAAACAAACACTATCCAAAGCCAAGAACACAGCATCCATGGGACCTGACAACATTTGAGGCTGTGTTCTACATGAACTACAGAACGAACTGGCACCCCACCTAAGTACCATGTTCAATCATAGCCTCAACTCAGGCTATGTGCCCATTGAATGGCGCACAGCAACAGTTATCCCACTCCACAAAGGGGGTGCCACCACAGGCCCCTGGAAACTACCGCCCCATTAGCCTAATGAGCCTGGTCTGCAAGGCTATGGAACGTATCATCATGGAACTTATAAACAATGACATTGGTAATCTCCAAACTCAGGACCCCACCCAGTTCGGGTTTGTAAAAGACAGATCATGTCTCCTAAACCTGATAGACTTCTTTGAAGCGGTCACCAAAGCCGTAGATGAGGGTAAGGTGGTTCACACAGCCTATCTGGATCTCGCCAAGGCTTTCGACACCATCCCCCCACTCTGGAATTATAGATAAACTCACTAAACTAGGTATAAATCCCTATGTCACAAGATGGGTTGCCAACTGGCTCACTGACAGAACCCACACTGTGAAAGTAGCAGACTCCAAATCCAACTTCAGACCAGTGACAACTGGAGTACCACAGGGTTCAGTCCTGGGTCCTCTCCTGTTTGGTATCTACTTCTCTGAAGTACAGGCCAACACAGAAGGTCTTTGGCTAACAAAGTCTGCAGATGACTGCAAACTAGGAGCCATAATCAAAACTCCAAAAGATGTGGACGTCCTACAAAAGGGCCTCACTGAGACAGATGCCTGGTGTCAAAGCCATGGCCTCAAGCTCAATGCCAAAAAGTGCATTGTCATCCCTTTTGGTAAAAACTCAGTACCCATGAACTACCACATAGGTGGTAGTCTACTTAACACCGAAAGTGTGATAAGAGACTTTGGGACACAGGTGGACAGTAGTATCTCCTTTGATAAACACATCGCCACAGTAGTCAGGAAATCCTTCTACGTGACACACCTCATCACAAATGGTTTCTCATCCAGGAAAAAAGAGGTCATTGTTCCCCTCTACTCGTCACTCATTAGACCCATTATAGAGTACAATGCCCCTTTTGGTATGTACCTCACAAGACGTCTACAACAACTGGATAGGTCACAGAAATACCTCACAAAGAGGATTACCGGCCTCAAGGAGATGCCTTATGCAGACCATCTAAAAAAACTGCATCTTTACTCCGTTGCATATCACCTACTCAGAGGCGAAGAAATCCCAATCCCTACGAGCTACATGCTCTAGGGACCTAAACCTTGTCACCACAATAAACAGAACATGCTGGAGGGATAGATTCCTGTCCCAGAGACTTCCCATACTCTGGAACAAACTACCTATCTATATCAAACAAAGTTCCTCATTAGTACTCTTCAAGAAAAATCTTGATGATTGGATGGGGAGATAGGAAATTCACCCCGGGGATCACTTCTGTAGCTCTGCTCGACAGTGGCACAGGAAAATAATTTTCTTGGGTGGCGAAAGCCAGGGTACCTTTGGCTAGGCTTATATAGGCCCTAGGGCCAATAGCCTAGTACCTACCTATGAGCCTATGCTCCAGTTCACTGTTGCCCACTCCCTCTTTTATATCCAAATTATACTGACATCGCTCCTTCTTGAGTGATTTTTTTTCAAAATCATAAAACACACGGGTTCACTGGAACGTTTTCTTACTTCTGGATTTTTCAAGATCATCCATCTTTTCTGCCTGTCTTTTATTATGTCTATTAGCTCTTGTATTCTGTGTATCTGCTCCTGCAGCTTTGCTTTAATTAAATTGTTGCTTTAGCTTTTTGTACCTTTATTTATAGCATTTGCATTCATCTCCTTTACATGCATTAAAAGTAAAGGTAATGGGCTTGTTATGATCATCCATAACTTTGTTAACTTTAACTGTAAGTTTGATCTTCCTGCTGGCCCTTGGCATTGCAAATATTGGAAAGGAAAACCAGCTACCCAGGTACTGCCAAGATTGAGCACAACAGTTAATTCAGTACTTAGGTTTTTCTTTAATTTTTTCAGTCCTTTCCAGCATTACAAGTAAAATATACCAAGATTCATTATCAGTATTCAAACTTATTACAATAGGTGGAGTTCAGATGATGTCATCCCGCTGTCATTGCACACACCAATAGTACCTCCCTCAGTAATTCCTTCCACTGCTAGTCACTAGTACTACCTTTTTCTGTTTATTTCCTGTTCTGGCCAATGTACAGATGAAGTGATGGTGACACCATGAAGTGTTGCTTGCATATTGATAGCAAAACACTTGTTTAAATAGTAGCAACAACCCCTTGATAACAGTTGCTGTAGTTTTACACAGGAGGTGTGGTAAAAAGTTTGACATGTGCTGGATGGAGGTACAGGAATCTGAGCAAAGTGCAGAGCTGCGTAGATGAGTTGGGTTGTAAAGTTCACAAATGGCAGACCAGACGTTATAAATCCACAAAAATTTGGTTTATTAGTCCACAGGTATAAGTGCTTTCATCCCAATGAAATCACATAAGGAACTTCATCAGATACAAGGTTTTAAAATTTAAAAATCAAATAAATAGACTTGAATACGTGACATCACTTCCTATACCATATTTAAAGGGAAACTGACAAGCAAAATATTTCATTACTGTTTAAATGCAACCATAAGACATAAGACACGTAAAATGCAACAATAAACACAGAAGTAAAATGCACAAGACACATAGAGATATAAGAATTTCTCAAATTAGTATAAAATGTGGATTTATAACCTCTGGTCTGCCATTTGTGACTTCTATTTTTGTTTTGGTGTTTTTCCTGATTTTGAGTGATTCTGGGTTGTAAAGATGTTTGTTTATGTATCTCTGCATTACTCTGTGTTGGCCGAGAACATTTTAAGTAGAAAAATGTTATATAATGTATTGTTAGCTTAAATGCATAAAGAAAAGTGTTTGCGATTTTGCGCTGTATACATATACCTAATACCATAATTTTCATTTTAATAAGACTGCTAACTATTGTATTCTGTTTAGTCTCCAGGGGCTTAAACTGCTACCAGAATCCGCATCAGTTGTCACTAATTATGCCATATAAGTGTGCAACATGTGATAAAATGTTTAGACAGAAAGTTGACCTCCTGTACCATGAAAAAGCTCATGCAAGAGAGAAGCCATATAAATGTGCAGTATGTGACAAGAGTTTTATACAGAAGTTTCAGCTCACACGCCATAAGAAAACTCATACTGGTGATCGGCCTTATAAGTGCGGTACATGTGATAAGAGTTTTTTATTGAAAGATCAGCTCACACGCCATGAGAAAACTCACACTGGTGATCGGCCTTATAAGTGTGGTACATGTGATAAGAGTTTTTTATTGAAATTGCAGCTCACACGCCATGAGAAAACTCATACTGGTGATCGGCCTTATAAGTGCGGTACATGTGATAAGAGTTTTATATTGAATTGTCAGCTCACATGCCATGAGAAAACTCACACTGGTGATCGGCCTTATAAGTGCGATACATGTGATAAGAGTTTTTTATTGAAAGGGCAGCTCACACGTCATGAGAAAACTCATACTGGTAATCGGCCTTATAAGTGCGGTACATGTGATAAGAGTTTTATATTGAATTGTCAGCTCACATGCCATGAGAAAACTCACACTGGTGATCGACCTTATAAGTGTGGTACATGTGATAAGAGTTTTTTATTCAAATGTCAGCTCACACGCCATGAGAAAACTCACACTGGTGATCGGCCTTATAAGTGCAGTACATGTGATAAGAGTTTTTTATTCAAAGATCAGCTCACAAACCATGAGAAAACTCACACTGGTGATCGGCCTTATAAGTGCAGTACATGTGATAAGAGTTTTATATTGAATATTCAGCTCACACGCCATAAGAAAACTCACACTGGTGATCGGCCTTATAAGTGCGGTACATGTGATAAGAGTTTTTTATTGAAAGGTCGGCTCACACGCCATGAGAAAACTCATACTGGTGATCAGCCTTATAAGTGTGGTACATGTGATAAGAGTTTTTTATTGAAATTGCAGCTCACACGCCATGAGAAATCTCATACTGGTGATCAGACTTATAAGTGTGGTACATGTGATAAGAGTTTTATATTGAATATTCAGCTCACACGCCATAAGAAAACTCACATTGGTGATCGGCCTTATAAGTGCGGTACATGTGATAAGAGTTTTTTATTGAAAGTGCAGCTCACACGCCATGAGAAAACTCATACTGGTGATCGGCCTTATAAGTGCAGTACATGTGATAAGAGTTTTATATTGAATTGTCAGCTCACAAACCATGAGCGAACTCACACTGGGGATCGGCCTTATAAGTGTGGTACATGCGATAAGAGTTTTGTATGGAAAGGGAATGTCGCACAGCATGAGAAACTACACAGTGGAGAGAAGCCATATAAATGTGCATGGTGTGATAAGAGCTTTATATGGAGATATACGCTCGTACGGCATGAGATAATACACAGTGGAGATAAGCCATATAAATGTGCATGGTGTAGTAGCGGTTTTAAAAGAAAGTGGTCTTTAAAAAAACATGAGAGAATACACACTGGTAATAGTCCATATAAATGTGCTACGGGTAGCAGGAGTTTTACACACAAAAGTGATGTATACCATGAAAAAACTTACTCCGGTGATCGGCTTTATAAATGTACAATGTGTGACATGAGTTTTACACAGAAGAACAGTTTTGTGTACCATAAAAAAAGCGCACACAGGGGAAGGCCATATAAAAGTGCAATATTTGATAAAACTTTTAGACAGAAGAGTGGTCTTGTGTACCATAAAAAAAACTCATATGGGAGAAAAGAAGTAACAGAAAGAATAAGACGTTTAAAGGTACAGGATATGAAATGAGATGAAGAAACAGCCAGAGAGATTGAAACAAAGTTAAGAAAAGCCTCTAACTGGAAAACCCCAAGCCCAGATGCAGTACCTAACTTCTGGTTAAAAGTATTAACATCTTTGCACGAAGATTTAGCCATGAGCAAGAACTATTTATATGCACACCCTGAACAGACACCAGCCTAGCTAACAACAGGAAAATCAATACTCCTACTTAAGGATGAACCTGTAAGCTACCCTAAAAATTATAGACCAATAACTTGCCTTTCAAAGAAGTATAAATTGTACGCTACAGTTGAGGCCAACGGAGTTTATAGTCATTTAGAAGAAAACTTAATTATGGCAATAGAACAAAAGGGCAATAAAAGAAAGTTATATCAAACGAGGATCATTTGTTGTTAAGTAAAAGTCATAGTAGAGAACTGCAAAAAGGGAAAGAATCTTAAGTATGGCATGGATTGACTACAGAAAAGCATTTGATAGTATCCCAGATTCATGGATAAAAGAGTGCTTAAAAATGTGCAAGATACACCGTACACTGATTGACTATATTACAGTGAACATGAAACAATGGCAGACTACTTTGCAATTAAGCCATGATAAAGGACACATTATTATTCCTGGGGTAAAAATTCAAAGGGAGATATTCCAGGGTAACTTTCTCACTGCTGCTATTCTGCTTTGCCCTTAACCTATTACACTATCTACTTAACAGCTTAGGCCATGGCTACAATTTGGCTCCTAGAAAACAAAGTGTAAAGACTTCTGATGTTCTCTTTGTCGATGATTTAAAACTGTATAGCTTATCAGATGAGATACTGAAAGCACAACTGCAAGTTGTCAAAACATTTTCAGATGATATAAGAATGCCATTTGGTCTTGATAAAGGTGCAAAGGCCACCTTTAAAGCAGGAAAACTGCAGCACCAATAAAACATCAGTTTGGGACAAGAGTGTGATGTAAAAGAACTTGAGCAAGAGGGATTGTATAAATATTTGGGAATTGATGAAAGATCAACAAGAAAACATGAACAAATGTGAGAAAAACATAGTAAGGAATACTTTTTGAAGACTTAAATTAATCCTGAAAACAGCACTGACATCTAGGAATAAAATCTAAGCTATAAACCAATTTGCTCTTCCTGTCCTAACTTACAGTTTTAGAGTGACTGACTGGCCCCAAAACATATTGGATAGATTAGGCAGGAAAACAAGAAGGATGCGTCATGCTCACCAAGTGATATATAAAAAAATCAGTGTATACCAAGATTATATATTCCCCATTCCGAAGGAGGGATGGGCCTCCATGAAGTTAATTACATGTATAGATTTTCAGTTGTAGGACTCCACACACATCTGCTGACCTCACAAGACCCAAATGTAGTGAAAGTTTTGAAACATGAGGAGAATAAATCTAAGATGACTTCCCTGCTTAGGCTAGGAGAAGCATATTGGCATCAAGCAAGAATGGAGGTCAAACCACAAGTAGATAAAAGTCGGGCAGCAACTGAATGTGCCAAAAACAAAAGAAAATATAAGGTGAAGGACCAGATGAGAAGGCAAGAAATGTGGAAAATGCATAAATATAGTTGCAAGTATAGAAAACTTCTGGGAGAACCTCATGTGATCAGGAACAAATGCAGGAATGGTTAAGGAGAGCTGAATTCAAACCAAGAGATGAAAGGTTAATATTGGCGGCCCAAGATAGTGGGATACATACATGTAGGTTTACAAAGTCCATTGAACATGTGGGGGAAACAGACAAATGTAGATTTTGTAAAACAGAATTGGAAACAGTTGCACACCTCGTTGCTGGTGACGACATACTAATGGCAGAAGGACTATATACTGAAAGGCATAATAATGTGGCAAGACTGTTGCACTGGGGATTGTGCAAACAGTATGGTACTGAAGTGACTGAAAAACACTGGAAACATGAGCCGTAAAGCATCATAGAAAATGAAGTGTACATCACATGGGATCATCCATTACCAACAGTTCAACAGGTAAATGCTAGAAAACCAGATATGGTCCATGAAAAGAAGACAGAAGTAGCATCGAACAGTGAAATCACCATACCGAGTGACTACAGTGTCTTGCATAGAGAAACACAAAGTCATAAAGTATCAGGATTTGCAGGCAGAAAAGAGAGCAATGTGGAATAAAGATACCCAGACAGTTCCAATAGTAGTAGGAGCAACGGGTCTTATAAAAAAAAAGAGTCTGCAATCATATTTAATTACAGTGGATGTAAAAAGTGTACACACCCCTGTTAAAATGTCAGGATTTTGTGATGTAAAAAAAATGAGACCACAATAAATCATTTTAAAACTTTTCCCACCTTTAATGTGGTCTATAACCTATACAATTCAGTTGAAAAACAAATCTGTTATGGGGAAAAATATAAAAAGTGAAAAAATGTACAATAAGCTGGTTCTGGTTGCATAAGTGTACACACCCTTAAACTAATACTTTGTTGACAAAACCTGGCATTTTAACACGGGTGTGTGCACTTTTTATATCCACTGTATGTTACCAATACATGTAACTCCATACAAATTGCAGAAGGAGTCATTACTGGGCACATTGCGGGTGCTGCGAAGAGCACTACTGGCTGACATCAAAGATTGAAACTACTAATTTCATGAACTTTAATCGTACTTTGACTTAGTAATGGGGTCCACTCCTGTCATGGCATTAGAAATCCAAAAGACTTGGAGAAATTAAAGGAGAGAAGCATATAAATGTGCATTTTGTAAATGGAGTTTTACACAGAATTGGCTTCCTATATTTCACGAGAGAAGACATACTGGTAATAGGCTGCGTAGATGTGCTACATGTGGAAAGAGGTTTGCAAAGAAAAGCAGTCATGTATGCCATGAAAAAGTTCACACTGGACTTTGGGATCCAGATGGAGACATGATAAAATCAGCAAGCAAAGGAGAGTTGTATTGCTGGAATTTAATTCATTCCTTCTTGAGTCTTGTTGAATACCTTCTTTTGGTGGACACGTTTTTTAAAAAATCTCACCAAGATGACACTGATTTATAGACTGTTTATATAGCGTGTATCATGGGCAAAAGTGGGTTCAAAAATAAAAACTGAAGTTATGGATTAACTGAGAAGTGAAAGATTTAGTCAAGAAAATCCAGCACTGGTAACGTCACAGCATGATGGAACAACAAGTCTCCAAATTAAGTAGGAACAGGTAGAACAGCATCTGATCAGCTGCCACATGAAGATACTCTAGTTCCATTAGTAGGAAGCCAGTATAAAAGTTCAGTGGGGTTGCACAGCAAGGGAAGGAACAGGAAACTGTGGCAACTCTATATTGTGGAGTGATAGGCCAGTGACGTCCTGTATGAAAAAGCAATGGATGACACAGCTGAAGAGAATGCGTCACAGGAAGATGTACTGGAACTTTCTGTAGAATGCCTGCAGGAAAATGAGTATAAAGAATGTGCCTCCAATTTAGAAGAAGAAAGATCTAAGGGAAGAGTTGCTTGATTTAATAGAGATGGAGAGACATGTTAAGGTCGATGAAAAAAGTAGACTACAGAAGGTCAATAAGGCCCAAAATGTTAGTAACAGATAAGGTCTTACCACAAAAATACAGGGTAATAAGGGAAAAGAAGAGAAGAAATGAAATGCTGTCATGAAAGTACTGAACAGAGAAAATTGTAAAGCAATTAGTACAATTAGTGTCACTGTTAGAAGAGTATAACAGAGGGAACAGATAAGTAAAAGTACAGACATGATAAAAGCAACAAACATTAGATCAGACCAGGATCTAGCATACACTAATATAAATAATAAACTAAAGATATCAGTATTAGAACAGACTCAGATCTATCATGCACTAATATAAATAATAAACTAAAGATATCAGTATTAGAACAGACCAGGATCTAGCATACACTAATATAAATAATAAACTAAAGATATCCGTATTAGAACAGACCAGGATCTAGCATACACTAATATAAACAATAAACTAAAGATATCAGTATTAGAACAGACCAGGATCTAGCATACACTAATATAAATAATAAACTAAATATATCAGTATTAGAACAGACCAGGATCTAGCATACACTAATATAAATAATAAACTAAAGATGTCAGTATTAGAACAGACCAGGATCTAGCATACACTAATATAAATAATAAGCTAAAGATGTCAGTATTAGAACAGACCAGGATCTAGCATACACTAATTTAAATAATAAACTAAAGATATCAGTATTAGAACAGACTCAGGTCTATCATACACTAATATAAATAATAAACTAAAGATATCAGTATTAGAACAGACCAGGATCCTAGCATACACTAATGTAAATAATAAACTAAATATATCAATATTAGAACAGACCAGGATCTAGCATACACTAATATAAATAATAAACTAAATATATCAGTATTAGAACAGACCAGGATCTAGCATACACTAATATAAATAATAAACTAAAGATATCCGTATTAGAACAGACCAGGATCTAGCATACACTAATATAAACAATAAACTAAAGATATCAGTATTAGAACAGACCAGGATCTAGCATACACTAATATAAATAATAAACTAAAGATAATATTAGAACAGACCAGGATCTAGCATACACTAATATAAATAATAAACTAAAGATATCCATATTAGAACAGACCAGGATCTAGCATACACTAATATAAACAATAAACTAAAGATATCAGTATTAGAACAGACCAGGATCTAGCATACACTAATATAAATAATAAACTAAATATATCAGTATTAGAACAGACCAGGATCTAGCATACACTAATATAAATAATAAACTAAATATATCAGTATTAGAACAGACCAGGATCTAGCATACACTAATATAAATAATAAACTAAAGATGTCAGTATTAGAACAGACCAGGATCTAGCATACACTAATATAAATAATAAACTAAAGATATCAGTATTAGAACAGACCAGGATCTAGCATACACTAATATAAATAGTAAACTAAAGATAGTATTAGAACAGACCAGGATCTAGCATACACTAATATAAATAATAAACTAAAGATATCAGTATTAGAACAGACCAGGATCTAGCATACACTAATGTAAATAATAAACTAAATATATCAGTATTAGAACAGACCAGGATCTAGCATACACTAATATAAATAATAAACTAAAGATATCCGTATTAGAACAGACCAGGATCTATCATACACTAATATAAATAATAAACTAAAGATGTCAGTATTAGAACAGACCAGGATCTAGCATACACTAATATAAATAGTAAACTAAAGATGTCAGTATTAGAATAGACCAGGATCTAGCATACACTAATATAAATAATAAACTAAAGATATCAGTATTAGAACAGACCAGGATCTAGCATACACTAATATAAATAATAAATTAAAGATATCAGTATTAGAACAGACTCAGGTCTATCATACACTAATATAAATAATAAACTAAAGATGTCAGTATTAGAACAGACCAGGATCTAGCATACACTAATATAAATAGTAAACTAAAGATATCAGTATTAGAACAGACCAGGATCTAGCAAACACTATATAAATAATAAACTAAAGATGTCAGTATTAGAACAGACCAGGATCTAGCAAACACTATATAAATAATAAACTAAAGATATCAGTATTAGAACAGACCAGGATCTAGCAAACACTAATATAAATAATAAACTAAAGATATCAGTATTAGAACAGACCAGGGTCTAGCATACACTAATATAAATAATAAACTAAATATATCAGTATTAGAACAGACCAGGATCTAGCATACACTAATATAAATAATAAACTAAATATATCAGTATTAGAACAGACCAGGATATAGCATACACTAATATAAATAATAAACTAAATATATCAGTATTAGAACAGACCAGGATCTAGCATACACTAATATAAATAATAAACTAAAGATATCATTATTAGAACAGACCAGGATCTAGCAAACACTATATAAATAATAAACTAAAGATGTCAGTATTAGAACAGACCATGATCTAGCAAACACTATATAAATAATAAACTAAATCTAGCAAACACTAATATAAATAATAAACTAAAGATATCAGTATTAGAACAGACCAGGATCTAGCATACACAAATATAAATAATAAACTAAATATATCAGTATTAGAACAGACCAGGATCTAGCATACACTAATATAAATAATAAACTAAGTATATCAGTATTAGAACAGACCAGGATCTAGCATACACTAATATAAATAATAAACTAAAGATATCAGTATTAGAACAGACTCAGGTATATCATACACTAATATAAATAATAAACTAAATGTATCAGTATTAGAACAGACCAGGATCTAGCATACACTAATATAAATAATAAACTAAAGATATCAGTATTAGAACAGGCCAGGATCTAGCATACACTAATATAAATAATAAACTAAAGATAGTATTAGAACAGACCAGGATCTACCATACACTAATATAAATAATAAACTAAAGATAGTATTAGAACAGACCAGGATCTATCATACACTATATAAATAATAAACTAAAGATATCAGTATTAGAACAGACCAGGATCTAGCATACACTAATATAAATAATAAACTAAATATATCAGTATTAGAACAGACCAGGATCTAGCATACACTAATATAAATAATAAACTAAAGATATCAGTATTAGAACAGACCAGGATCTAGCATACACTAATATAAATAATAAACTAAATATATCAGTATTAGAACAGACCAGGATCTAGCATACACAGATATAAATAATAAACTAAAGATAGTATTAGAACAGACCAGGATCTAGCATACACTAATATAAATAATAAACTAAAGATATCAGTATTAGAACAGACTCAGGTCTATCATACACTAATATAAATAATAAACTAAAGATATCAGTATTAGAACAGAACAATAAACTAAAGATATCAGTATTAGAACAGAACAGGATCTAGCATACACTAATATAAATAATAAACTAAAGATGTCAGTATTAGAACAGACTCAGGTCTATCATACACTAATATAAATAATAAACTAAAGATATCATTATTAGAACAGACCAGGATCTAGCATACACTAATATAAATAATAAACTAAAGATATCAGTATTAGAACAGATCAGGATCTAGCATACACTAATATAAATAATAAACTAAAGATATCAGTATTAGAACAGACCAGGATCTAGCATACACTAATATAAATAATAAACAAAAGATATCAGTATTAGAACAGACCAGGATCTAGCATACACTAATATAAATAATAAACTAAATATATCAGTATTAGAACAGACCAGGATCTAGCATACACTAATGTAAATAATAAACTAAAGATGTCAGTATTAGAACAGACCAGGATCTAGCGTACACTAATATAAATAATAAACTAAAGATAGTATTAGAACAGACCAGGATGTAGCATACACTAATGTAAATAATAAACTAAATATGTCAGTTTTAGAACAGACCAGGATCTAGCAAACACTATATAAATAATAAACTAAAGATAGTATTAGAACAGACCAGGATCTAGCATACACTAATATAAATAATAAACTAAAGATATCAGTATTAGAACAGACTCAGGTCTATCATACACTAATATAAATAATAAACTAAAGATATCAGTATTAGAACAGACCAGGATCTAGCATACACTAATGTAAATAAACTAAAGATATCCGTATTAGAACAGACTAGGATCTAGCATACACTAATATAAATAAACTAAAGATATCAGTATTAGAACAGACCAGGATCTAGCATACACTAATATAAATAATAAACTAAAGATATCAGTATTAGAACAGACCAGGATCTAGCAAACACTATATAAATAATAAACTAAAGATGTCAGTATTAGAACAGACCAGGATCTAGCAAACACTATATAAATAATAAACTAAAGGTATCAGTATTAGAACAGACCAGGATCTGCCATACACTAATATAAATAATAAACTAAAGATATCAGTATTAGAACAGACCAGGATCTAGCATACACTAATATAAGTAATAAACTAAAGATATCAGTATTAGAACAGACCAGGATCTAGCAAACACTAATATAAATAATAAACTAAAGATATCAGCACAGTCAGGAAAAACTTAGAAAATTTGCAGATAAATGTAAAGGAAAAATAAAAATAAAATAACCCAAAAAGTTTTATTGAGAATTGGGAAACAAAGCAAAAGGAGTAGAAACACCGCCAAAAGGGAAGAAATAGGCACATTTTGGAAAAATATCTGTCAAACCACTGTGGAACGTAACAAAGATGCTGAATGGATAGAAGTAGTAAAAGAAACAGTAAGAAGTTCACATGTATAGGGTATGAAATGGGCTGAATTAATGGACACAGAAATTGAAGTAAAATTAAGAAAAGCTCCTAAATGGAAAAACGCTAGGCTCAGATCATCAGTACCTAACTTCTGGCTAAACGTATTAACATTATTAAAAAGGAACAGAAGTGCAGGTAAATGGTTCAACTAAGACACCGAAAAATATGCAATAAAATAAATGGAAGCACCAAACCACGGCCAACAAAATAATGGTAAAAGAAACA
Organism: Protopterus annectens; assembly: GCF_019279795.1. Lineage (NCBI taxonomy): Eukaryota > Metazoa > Chordata > Ceratodontiformes > Protopteridae > Protopterus > Protopterus annectens. The sequence continues at coordinate 17,814,147 of NC_056745.1, forward strand.
CTGTTTAATGGTAAGCACTTTCTCAGCAAGATATGCTGCTTCTTCAGACAATCCACCATTACACAAACATCCGTTTTATAAGAATAAACATCCAATAATATATGCAAATAAAAACAATTGAAAGTTAAATACATAGGAAGGCCAGCTTTGCAGGTGCCTGTATTTCATCTTGGAAAACTCCTACCCTGCAGTACTGGCTTAATAGAAATCTTATCATTGATTCCTTTACCCATGGTAGCTCTCATCCTAATAATCCATGCTAGTTCTGCTGTTTCAGTATTGTTTCGAACGTCCCCTCCCCTTTTACTTTCAAATATCTTTTGTATAACCATAAACTTAAAAGTATGTATATGGTCGTATTGGGCAACATGCTTAGCCAAAGCATTAGATTCGACATTCCTTGAAGTATCATATAGGTGTTCCCTCATGCGTTCCTTGAGCCTCCGATTGGTCTTTCCTATGTAAAATGAATGGCATTTTATACAATATGCAAGGTAGACTAAATTAATACTATTACAATCAGGGTTTAGTCTAAATTCGATTGTTCTGCCTGTATCAGGGTAAGTAAACCTGCCACTGCTTTATCTGTAAACCTACAGACATTACATCTGTTACAAGGAAGAGTACCTAATACGCTCATACATTATGCTCAGTCTTAGGGCCACGTAACATTCTTTTCAAGGACTTTTTATTTTTGAAAGTACAACTATGTCTTTCCCCCACGATATCTTTAATTTTCTCATCAGTACACAGTATACCCCAGTTTTTCATGAACATGTCTTGTAACAATCTCACATTACTGGAATAAGTAATGTGCATCCACATATGCCCATTAACTATATTGCCACCAACAATATTTACAGGGGTCTCTGAGAAGTAGGGTTTCCCTCTATCTTTTCTATGCTCAGGGATTTTAGATAATATGCCCATAACCTCTTTATCTGTATAACCTCTATCTAAAAAAATTCTTTAAGGTTCTCTAGTTCTTTCAAATAGCTATCTTCATTGGCCACAAACCTCAAGGTTCTCAGACCTTGGCTTTAGCTGTAGCATTCTTTTTTATATATATATATATATATATATATATATATATATATATATATATATATATAAAATCTAAGATCCCTGAGCATAGAAAAGATAGAGGGAAACCCTACTTCTCAGAGACCCCTGTAAATATTGTTGGTGGCAATATAGATATGAGTATATGTGGATACCCATTACTTATTCCAGTAATGTGAGATTGTTACAAGATGGGTTCATGAAAAATTGAGGTATATTCTGTACTGATTAGAAAATTAAAGATATCATGGGGGAAAGACATAATTATACTTTCAAAAATAAAAAGTCCTTGAAAAGACTGTTATGTGGCCCTAAGAATGAGCATAATGACTGGGTGGATGATACTGTATTAGGTACTCTTCCTTGTAACAGATGTAATGTCTGTAGGTTTACAGATAGCAGTGGCAGGTTTACTTACCCTGATACAGGCAGAACAATCGAATTTAGATTAAACCCTGATTGTAATAGTATTAATTTAGTCTACCTTATGTATTGTATAAAATGCCATTCATTTTTACATAGGGAAGACCAGTTGGATCAAGGAATGCATGAGGGAACACCTATATGATATTTCAAGAAATGTTGAATCTAATGCTTTGGCTAAGCATGTTGCCCAATACGACCATACACATACTTTTAAATTTACAATTATACAAAAGATATTTGAAAGTAAAAGAGGAGGGGACATTAGAAACAATACTGGAACAGCAGAGCTAAAATGGATTATTAGGATGAGAGTTACGATGGGTAAAGGAATCAATAATAAGATTTCTATTAAGCCAGTATTGCAGGCTAGGGGGTTGCCAAGATGAAATATTGCACCTGCAAAGCTGCCCTTCCTATGTATTTAACTGTTAATTGTTTTTATTTGCATATATTATTGGATGTCTGTTTTTATTGGATGTTTATTCTTTTAAAATGGATGTTTGTGTAATGGTGGATTGTCTGATGAAGCGGCATATCTTGCTGTGAAAGCGCTTACCATTAAACAGTGTTTTTTTTCCATTATTTTGTTGGCAGTGGTTTGATTCTTCCATTTATTTTATTGCATATTAACATTGTTACACACAGATTTACCCCTGAGTAAGAACCACTTATCTGCACACCCCAGACAGACACCAACCTGGTTAATGACAGGAAAATGATACTTCTCTTTAAAAGTGAACCTACAAGCTATCCTAAGAATTATAGACCAATAACTTGCTTTCCGACAATGTAGAAACTAGATACTGGAATTGATGTTGACAAAAGTTTATAAACATTTAGAAGAAAACTCACTCAATCATGGGAATAAAAAAGCAGATAACAAATAAGTCATATGGAACAATGGATCATTTCTTGTTAAAGTAATAATGGAGAATTGTAAAAAGGGGAAAAATTTAAGTACAGCAAGGATAGATTATAAAATAAAACATTTGACAGCATTCCCACATTCATGGATAAAGGAATAATGTGTAAGATGCACCCTTCATTGATCAATTACATTAAGTGACAAACCCCTTTGCATCTAAGCCATGATAAAGGACAAATTATTATCCCAGAGATGAAAAATTCAAAGGGGGATATTTCAGGATGACTGTCACCACTGCTGTTTTGTCTTGTCCTCATTATACTGTCCACTTAACAGATTAGATCATGGCTACAATTTGGCTCCCATTAGAACAACAAAATGTAAAGACCATCTTGTTTTTGGTGGACGATTAGTTCATCAAAGTAGGAGCCGAAAGCACAACAGGAGATAGTCAAATCTTTCTGAGGTTATATAAGAATGTTGTTTGGTCTTGATAAATGTGTAAAAGCAACATTTAAAGCAGAAAAGCTGCAGCACCAAGAAAAATATCAGTCTGGAACAGGAATGTGATATAAAAGAACCTGAGCAGGAAGAAGTGTATAAATAATTGGGAATTGATGAAGGATCGGCAAAACATGAAAAAAATGTAAGCAAAACTCAAATAGTATTTTAGAAGACTAAAATTAAAACTGAAAACAGCCCTGATATATAGGAACCAAGTCCAAGCTATAAACCAATTTGCTCTTCTGTTCTAACTTACAGTATTGGAGTGATTGACTGGCCGCAAATGGTATTGCATTACTTGGACAGGAAAACAAAAAAAGTACTTCAAGCTCATCAAATGATATATAAAAATCAGTGTATACCAAGATTATATATCCCTCATTCTGAAGGAGGTATGAGCCTCCTAGAAATTAATCGCATGTATAGCTCTGCAGTAATAGGACTGTATACATATCCGCTGACCTCATGAGATATAAACATGGTGAAAGTTTTGAAACATGAAGAGAACAAATCTAAGATCACTTCCCTGCTTAGTGTAGCAGAAGCATAGCGGTGGCAAGCGGGAATAGGAAGTCCACAAGGGCAGTTAGGGTGGTACTAATGGGGTTTGGCATAATGATTAATGTGCTTACCTTCTAGACACAAGGTACAGTGTTTGATTCTTACCTTTGGGTTGCAAAGTTTGGCTAGGCTTAAAATGGCCTGCAAGGGCAGATAGTCTAGTACTAATCTCTGAACCTGTAAATCACACCAGAAATAGATAAAAATCAGGCAACAACTAAATGTGCCTTAAAACAAAGGAAAGAATATAAGGAGAAAGATCAGATGAGATGATAGAAATGTGGAAAAGTCATAAATATACTGCCAAGTGTAGAAAACTCCTGAAGCAACCTCATGTTGATGAGGATTTGATGCAGCAATGCTTAAGGAGAGTTGAATTTAAACCAAAGATGACAGGTTAACATTGACGGCCCAGGAGAGGGTACTACATATCCATTGGTTAAGTCCATTGAATATATGGGAGAAACAAATGCAGGTTCACTAAAGCAGAACTAGAAACAGTCACACATCATGTTGCTGGGTGTGATACACTAATGGCAGAGGGACTGTATATTAAAAGGCATAATAATGTGGTAAGACTGTTGCACTGGAAATTGTGTAAAAACATTACAATATTAGAAGAGCTGAGAAGCATTGGAAGCACGAGCCACAGCACATTGTAGAGAATGTTGTTTATATCACATGGGATCACCCATTATCATGAGTTTTAAAAATAGATGCGAGAAAGCCAAATTAGTAGTCCATAAAAAGAAGACAAAAGTAGTATTGATCATTGAAATTGCTTCAACCAATTATTACAGTGTCTTGCATGCAGAGCGACACAAAGTCATAAAATGTCATGATTTGCAGGCAGAAATGAGAGCAATGTGAAAGAAAAATACAAGGGCAGTTCCAATAATAGTAGGAGTAATGGGTCTCATAAAAAAGAACTTACAGTTTTATTTTGATATGCAGCAGATACATGCAGTGCTCTGTGAATTGCAGGAGTCAATTCTGGTCACGTTGAGGGTGTTGCAAAGATTACTTTTGGCCAGTGTCAAAGATCAAAGCAATACTAATTTCATGAACTTTAATCATATTCTGATGTAGAAAAGGCATCCATTCCCCTCATGGTATTAGAAACCAAAAAGACTTGGGAGAAATTAAACTGAAACAAATTTAAAAAGAGATGAGCCATAAATGTACATGCGGCACAGGTTTTAAGGAAACGTATCGTATACCATGAGAACTCATTGATGACCCAAACAAGTTTTAATGAGAATTGAGAAAGAAGGTAACAGCAGTACAAGCGTCATCTTAAAAGAAGTCAGTACATTTTGGGGGGTATTTATGAAGATCATTGTGAACATAACAAAGATACTGAGTAGATAGAAGAGTAAAAAATCAGCAGTAAGATATGCTAATACAGTTGAAACAAAACATTAAAGGTAACACACAAAATATAAAAAGCCAAAAGAAACAGAAACGCCCGGGTAAACCAATGTCTTCATTGTGTAATACCTTCAACCTACTTTGAAGTAGTCCCATGGGATATATGGATATACTCAAATGACCTGTTAAGGAAGTGTAATGAATACCCATTGACTCTTTACTTCTTTAAAGTATTTAACTATCCAGTCAGACCTTTAAAGCTGAATCCCATTAGCCATAGTCATGACATGTTTTGCCTTTTTTAAGACTTGTCAATACAGCTTAAGTGGTTAGGTTGGTTTTGCTTGGATCGCTCTCCTCTAATAAGGTAATTAAGTGTGTTTAACACTGGAATGACTGCAAAATATCCCAAATAATCAAAACAAAGGGTAAAAAAGGTACTACAGAAAAGTCAAAATGCCAACAGTAAACAGAAATATCCCAGATAAATCCATGGCTTCATTGTGTAAAACCTTAAGTCTTTTGTGGAGGCCCATGTGATATACGCAAATGGCCTCTTAAAGACATTCGCATGTTCATTTCTGAATGTTTAGTGGATATTAAGTGGAGTGGAGTAAAAGAGAAATTAAGACATTTGAGTCTCTTAAATGGACCCCCCCCCCAACCTGGATGCAGTCTACCCACCTTCTGATCCGAAGAAGCGATTTGTGATTTTATCATGAAAGTGCTTATCCTGGAATAAATATTTGATTTTTTAGTGTCATCCTCCATGTTGCTGGTGTTTTCTGTGCTTTTTTGGTCTTAAAATAAATAAAACAACTCCTCTGAAACACCCAACCTGCAAGTCATCTTAGGAACTATAGATAAATAACTTGCTTTCTGATGATATATAAAACACATACCTCAACTGATGTGGACGCAGTTAAGTCACCTTGAAAAAATTTTAATCATGACAAACGATCAGAAGTGTAATGGAAGAAAATTATATAAAACAAGTCATTAACTATTTTTAAACAAAGCCATAACAAAGCTATAAAAAGGTCACAACATAAGTATGGCAGGGATAAATTACAAAAAAAGCATTTGATAGTATTCTGCATTCATGGAATGTAAAATGCTTAAGTATTAAAAATATCTCACACTGTTAAATTACATATCAGTCAATATTAAACAGTGGCACAACATGAATATTTCTATGAGAAATGCTGTTTTTGTCATTTTTAATAAAGAGTATTTGGTTTTCTTTCTTCTACTGTTCTATTGTTGGTATTTAGTTACCCCATATTATCAGCAATGTCATTTCCTGTATTTTTTTTGTGGTTCAGTGCTTCATAGTTTCTGCTTTCCACATAAGTCATGATAAAGGACAAATTATTTTCTTAGGGCTGAAAATTCAAAGGGGGATTTTTCAGGAAGATGTTTGTTACTACTACTGTTGTGCCTTGTCCTTAATCCATTAAGCTGTTCACTTAACAGAGTAGGACATTTGCAACTTAACTACCAGAAATCAGCCTAGCCCTTTGACATCTTCTACTTTTTGTGAATTATTAAACTGCATAAGTCATCAGACAAGCACTTGAAAGCACAACTACAACTGGCCAAAAGTTTCCCAGACTAAATAAAAATTACATTTTGACTTAATGTGCAAATGGAACATTTATAGCAAAAAAATTGAAGCAGCCAGGAAATACCAACTTGGGAGAGGAATTTGATATAAAATAAGTTGGACAAGAGAAAGTATATCTGGAAATAGATGAACAGTCAGCAGTAAAGACTGAAGCAATGATAGTAGAATACTTTTAGAAGACTGAAAATAATCAAAATTACTTTGACATCCAGGAATAAAGTTCAAGTTATAAATCAAATTCTGTTACTCCTTTGGTGTGATTTGAGTGGCCCTGAAAACTATTGGATTAGGGGAACAGGAAAATATATCTTTTTGCCTATCAAATGATATATAAAAAAAAGAATATGCTACAACTGTATATACCGTTGTGTGTTGGAGGCATGGGCCTCCTAGAAATTGACTATATGTATAAGTCTGCAATCATGGGACTTCATACATATTTGTTGGTACCATCACATCCAAATATTGTGCAAATTCTTAACCATGAAGAAAACAAGTTTAAGATGTGACATCTTTGCTTGGAGTAGCAGAAGCATTTCAGAAAGGAGTAGGAATGAAAAATCAAAACAGAAGTAGATAGAAGTCAGGCAGCAACAGAAAGTGTCAAAACAAAAAATATAAAGAACATGACCAGAAGGAAATGAAATTAAAAAGGGAAAGCCCACAATTATTTGGAAAGTGTAGAGAACTCTTGGAAAAAGTATTGATCAAAATGTGATGCTTAAATAATTAAGGATGATAGGTTAATAATGATGATTTAAGATTGCAAGCTGTGTGTACATGTTGGTTTACAAAGTCTGTAGGGAAAAAGTGGAAAGATAACGATATTTAAATCTAGAAACAGTTGCATCTCTCTACTGTTTGTGATGTATTCATGGCTGAGGGATACTGAAAGTCCCAGTAATGTAGTAAGATTGCTGCACCGGGGAATTGAAAGCACAAGAACATACAGGTAGATGAGAAACACTGGAAATTTGAACCACAAAGAGTTATTGAAAATAAAGGTAATCCCATACAGTTAAGAAAATAGAAGATAGAAAACCTGATCTAGTAGTAAAAAAAAAAGAGGACAAAAGTAACTAATCATTGACATAGCTACAACTAGCGACTATAGTGCCCTGAGAAATGATGGACATAAAGCCATAACATATCCGGGTATATAAGCACTTGTGACTATAGTGCCCTGAGAAATGATGGACATAAAGCCATAACATATCAGGGTATATAAGCACTGGTGACTGTAGTGCCCTGAGAAATGATGGACATAAAGCCATAACATATCAGGGTATATAAGCACTGGTGACTGTAGTGCCCTGAGAAATGATGGACATAAAGCCATAATATATCAGGATATATAAGCACTCGTGACTATAGTGCCCTGAGAAGTGATGGACATAAAGCCATAACATATCAGGGTATATAAGCACTGGTGACTGTAGTGCCCTGAGAAATGATGGACATAAAGCCATAATATATCAGGGTATATAAGCAGAAACTAGAGCACTAACGATTAAATTTGCAATAGTAGTAGCAGGAAGAGGGATAATAAAGTATTAAACTTTAAAAAAAATAACTTGTCGGTTATTGTATGTTATTGTCCAAACATTAGTTAATAGTTGTTCCATTGTATACTATGTTTCTTTCATTGTATAGTATCCTTTATGAACTGTATTATTCGTCTGAAGTTTAAAAGTTTGAACTGTTACACTGTGTGATTTTTTACATGGAGCTTTTCTCTCTGGGCCTCCACTGAAAATGGGCTACTGGCCCATTTAGACTTCCCCGGTAAATGTTAAATAAATAAAAAATAAATAAATAAAATTTTCAGACAAGCTTAAATATGCTGTCAGTAAATGTAACTCCATTTGAACTTTAGCCGTAGGAAATTCCATTCCAGGTATGTTGCAGGTGCTGAGATGAGCACTTTTGGCAAACATTAAAGACTGAAGTAATACAATTATATGAACTTTAAACATACCTTAAGCTTAGAGGGGTGTCTGATCTAATCCCAGTATAAAGCCTTAAATATTTGGAGAAGTTAAATGTGACAAGAGTTTCACAATAAAGTAGTTGCTCACATCTCATAAGAAAAAACATCATATGGATCCAAATGGAGGGATGAAATCAGCAAGAGGAAGGTAGTAGTATTGCTGGAACTGAATTTAACCTCAAGCTTTGGTCAGTACCTTTTCATGGTACTCCCTGTTTTTTCAGAAAATCTCACCAAGACAAAACTACATTATTTTATATGGCATGAAGAAATGTAGGTCAAAAAAGAAAAGAAAAGAAACCTTGGTGTACAGGTCCCATGCTAAAAAGTGCCCACTCCTGGAATAGACATTGGTGCCAGGACAAGAACTAAAAGGCAGTGCAAAATCCTCATGAAATGTAAACATCTGAGCCACTCTTGTGGAGTTAATAAAGAAGGGTCTATGGCCCATTTGACTGGGGTTCATTAGGCAGCTTGGGCATTTGTCAATGATTCCCCCTTGAGGGCATACTTCAAAGGAGGGAGTTGCCCTCAAACATAATTCACAAACATGGGAGGCAGGGCAGGGAGTGGGTTGGGCATAAAGAGAACCCCCCCCAGGCCAGAAACATAGACTACCAAACACCCCGTATGCCCATAGGGTCCTCATCTAGCCCCAGAAATACAGGAGTAAATCCAGGGGGTAGGAGATAAGCTGGTAGACACAGTCTGGATGTGAGACGCTGGGGAGCAGGGACAATAAAATGAAGTAAAATTTAAAAAAAAAATGTAACCATACCTACAATATGGTCAAGCTGCATTGTGGATGACCCCTTTAGTTAAAAGTAATAAGCAGTCCATAAAAAATAAATCTGATAATCCAAAAAAGAGGATTTAGACAAAGTTGACTGTTGAGGATAAGAAAGAAATCCAGAATTTCTACAGGTAGGATATTTAGCAAGAGCAAGAAAGAAGTTATAGGAAAGAAAAGTAATTGTGTCATACAAACTGTTAAAAGGTACACATCAAAAGTAAGCTCTTTAACAGAACAAATCAGATCAAAATAATTAGAAAAAGAAACATTAAATCATTTGTAAAAATATGCGATTGAAAGTGCTACAAAAAAAGATAAAAATAATATTTAGAAAAAGAAACTTTAGATAATTTGTAAAAATATGTGATTGATCAAGTGCTACAAAAAAGAACAAAACCAGGAAACTATCAAAACTTATACAAAAAGAAGTTTGGACATCGGAAAGAAAAATATATCTGATATGATATAGTATTTATCTAAAAAAGAACTGCACTAACCTGTATGAACCTGGCCCTCCAAAGATATTGAAAATATATACAGACGAAAACATCCAAATATGGTAAATTTTATAAAGGAAAGGATAGTAAAGCAAAAGTGGAATGTATTAATAACCAAAATATTTAGTGAGGCAGAAAATAGAGAAACAGGAATAGAATAGTGATATATGAACTGAAAAGTGAAGGAATTAGTGTAGAGGCTTTAATACAGACCATATGACAACATGATGAGTCAGTAAATCCTCATAAGATGGTGCAACAGACAGAACAGGAAACTTGGATACAGGATATGCAACATCATAAAAGTCTAGAAACGTCTGTTGGAGACAGGCATGAAAGTCTAGTTAGAATTGCACTGCAATGGAAAAAACAGGAAATGGATTACAAAGATAATGGTTCCATACTAGAAAAAAATTGTCTAAGGCAAGATCTTGATTTGATGGAAATGGACAACCATATTAAGATAGTAAAAGAAAGAGGCTACAGTAATTCATTAAAAACACATGTTAGAAGACTGATGATGGATATAGTAACTGAGAATATTAAAACAGTATCAAGTGATATAACAAAAATGAGCAGAATATAACTACTATGCAGCTAAACTAATAACAGATCAGTCGTTACCACAAAAACAAAGAATAACAAAAGAAAGGAAGTAAAGTAGTGGAATGTAACTATGGATGCACTGAACAGACAAAACTATAAAGCAACAAAGAAAAAGTTTAAACTGTCAGTATTAGAATACAGGAAAGGGAGCTAGTTATCAAACATTCTTAGAAAGATAGATGGCAAAAGCAGCATACAACATAAAAAATCAAAATGTATCACACAGTATCTCAAATAAAAAACTAAAAATATCAGCAGAAACAAAAAAAATTAGAAAGAATGCAGACAGTATAAGTACAAAAACAAGCAATTTATTGAAAATCTAAGAGATTTATAGAAAATTGGGAAACAATCCAATCATAATATAACTCCACCTAAAAAATAGGAAGTCACTACCATTTGGAGAAGTATTTATGAAGATCGTGCTGAATGTAACAAAAATGCCAAAAGGATAGAAGAGTTAAAGAAGCAATTGGAAGATATAATATAGAGGCATGAAATAGAATGGAGTAACACTTAGACAAGCTGAGACAAAGTTGAGAAAGGCCACTAAGTAGAAACCCCATGTCCAGATACTGTGCTTCTGGTTACAAGTATTAACATCTTTCCATAAAGATGTAGTCCTCAAAAAAAAAAAAAAATATGCACATCCCAAAAATACACCAACTAAGTTGACAACAGAAAAACCATAAACTGTACTAGCCATCATATGAACTACAGGCCAATAACTTACCTTCCACCAATATAGAAATGATATAATGCAGCTGATACAGTCAAAGTATATAGTCACTTACAAAATGTCTAGCCTTGTCAGTGGAACAAAAAGGTAATAAAAGAAAGTCATTTGAAAAAAAAATAGGATAATTTACTGTTAAAGCCATAACAGAGCCATAAAAAAGGGCAGGACCTAAGTATGGTATGGATAGATTGCAGAAAAGCATTTGGCAGTGTCTCGTATACTTGGATTGTTGAATGCTAATGATTGTATGGCATACACTCTAAATTGAGAATGTGAAACTGTACCAAACCACTTCGCAACTGAGTCATGATAAAGAGCAAATTATTACCCCAGGGTTAAAAATACAAAAGGGGATATTCCAGGGTGATTCTTTGTCACCACTGCTGTTTTGTCCTGCCCTTAAGCCATGAAGCTGTTTACTTAAGCTGTGCCCATAGCCTAGTATGTTAACTTCCAGAAAACAACCTTGTTCAAAGTCATTGAATCTACCTTTTGTGAGTTGCTTAAATTGTGCAGTTCTTCAGACAAGTACATGAAACCACAATTGCAAAAGGTTAAAACTTTCTCAGATGATGTAAAAATGTCATTTGGTCTTGATAAATGTGCAAAAGCATCATTTATAACTGGAAAGTTGCATCACCAATAAAATATCAACCTATGGCAGAACTGTGACATTATGGAAACTGAACAGGATGGTCTTTTATAATTATTTAGGGATAGATGAATGGTTGAACTAAAACATGAACAAATGAGAACAAAGAGTAGTAAGGAATAATTCAGAAGATTAAAAAGTTGCCTTGATGTCTAGAAATAAAGTTCAAGCTTTGAATCCACTTCCTCTTGTACTGATGTATAGCTTTGGTGTAATTGACTGGATCAAGAAGACATTGGATCAGCTGGACAGTGACAAAGAAATGTGTCATGTCTATCAAATGATATACAGTGCATGGCAAGATTATGTATCCCTTGTGCTGAAGGAGGTATGGGTCTTCTCAAAACTGACTATATGTATAGGTCTGCAGTTGTGGGACTATATCTATCTAGTAATCTTTTAACGTCATGAAATCAAAACATAGTGAAAGTTCTAAACCAAAAAAAAAATTTACTGTAAGATAACATATTTGCTCAGGTTATCAGAAATATTAAAAAGGTTTGGGAATGGAAATCAAACCAGAAGTAAATGAGAATCTGCACCAACACAAAGTGCCGAAAAAACAAAACAAAGTATATAAAGAGCAGGACCAGAAGAAAAGAAACAAAACCTGGAAAGTGGTAAGTATGGTAAACCCCTGGAAAAATCACATATTGATCAAGATGTGCTTCAGGAATGGTTATAGATTAAACCAAATGATAATTTCAGCTCAAGATAGGGGATTATGTATATGCTGGTTTACAAAGTCTATTGAAAGGTAGGTAATACAAACAAATGTAAGTTCTGTAATACAGAATTAGAAATACTTGCACACCTTTTTGGTTGCTGTGTACTCATTGCTGAGGGTCAGTACACTGAAAGGCACAACAATATGGAGAGCCTGTTGTACTGGGGATTGTGCAAACATTACAACACACAAGTAGTCGACAAGCATAACACAAATCAGAAAACCTTACTGAAAATGAAGAAGTTCTTATTGCTTGGGTTCATCCAATACTTGCAGTTAAGAAAGTAGAAGCAAGAAAACCAGATATGGTATTTAAAGAAAAAAGGACAAATTCAGCAATCGTTGAAATAGAAGGTACACCCAGTGATTATTGTGCCATATATAGTGACAAACAAAGTCATATAATACCAGGATTTGCAAGCAAAATTAGAGCAAGGCAGGATAAAGGCACCCTGACAATTGCTATAGTACTATGAACAACAGACCTACTAAATAAGAATTGAAGCATATTGAAACATGGTGCTAGTAGATATAACTGCATATCAACTACATAAGGAGGCAGTACTGGATACACTGAGGATGCTGACAAACATAGAAGACTGAAGCAGTATTCATTTCTTAAACTTAAGTCATACCCTGCCTCAGAAATGGGGTCCATTTCTGTCATAATATTAGATACTGAAAACATTTGGAGAAATTTAAAAAGGAAGGTGCAGTATATATATATCTAACATGTGACAAACCTTTCAAAAAGGCAGAAGTCCTCATATGCAAAGAGAAAACACACAGTTTGGGTGTAATACTACGGAGATGGAATCAGTAAATAAAAGATAGGATATTAATGGAAATAGCCCTGGTGAATAGCTTCACATTATGGGCCCTGTTTTTACAAAACCATGCCAACATGAGACTGAACTGTAAATAGTTTGTGTTTTCTATGTCATGGTAGTGACATGTTAAAAGACAGGCAAGAATAAGTACGCAAGTCTTTAGATAAAAAATGGTCAACTCCTAATATAGGCACCGTTGCCAGGACTAGAAAGAGAAACTGTGCAAACCAGAGCACAGAAGCACCACTACCAAAATGCTAGGCCATGTTGAGAGTTGCCTTCCTGTGGCAGATGAAAATACCAGTCCACAAAAAAATAAAAGAACTGATTAGACAATCACGAGGTTTAGAAACAATAAAGTGGTAAACTAATGGTAAGTTAGAGATTTATATAGTTTCTTTTATGCAGAAAAAAACAGAATTTCCACACAGAAAGCAAGAAAGATGTTTGAGAAATGAAAAATACCTGCACAAAAATGTAAGGTCATTAATACAGCAGATCAGAACAAAGCAATATGTAGATAAAAACTAGAACATCTAGGAGAGTTGTTAATGAGGGAGTGTTATAAGTAAATGAACAAAATCAAATCTTATCAGAATTTATAAAAAGAAACATGGACTTCGGGAAAGGAAGATAACTGATATGGTGCAGTGTTTACTCAGAAATAACTGCTGCTTCCATGATATTTGACAATATCAACAGGCAAGATGTTTAGATGTGGTAACTGTTTGCAACAAATAGAATATTAACACAAAAGTGAAATATATGGAGGAGGATCAGATGAAACTGTTTTCTGATGTCGAAAGGCAACAAATTGAAAATGAAATAGATCAAATGAGTGAAAATGAAATAGATCAAATGAGGAGTGAAGAATTTAATTTGGACTCTTTTTCATATAGTATCCCAAATAGTGTCAATAAATTCTCATGAAATTGTACAGTTAAATGAACAAGATACTTTTAAATGAGATGTAACACAAAAGAAAATTTTAGAATCATCATCAGGAGATGTGACGGAATGTCAGGTTAGGATTACATGTAGGGAGGGAGTAGAAAACAGAACAAAAACGATCTGTTAGCCAGCAACAAAATGATGTAAGGGAAGATCTTTGTGATCTAATAGAAATGACCAAAGTATTAAAATATATGGTAGAAAGAAACCCAAAGTGGTAGAAGAGTGATAAAATAAGCACAGTAATTGGTACAGTTGAGAGATCCATGTGATGCAAAAGAAATAGAATATAATTTTTGCAGCTAATCTAATAAATAAAATGCTACTACAAATATATAGAATAATGTAGGAAAAGAAGGGAAGACAAAATGATGTCATGAAAGCATCAGTTAGAAAGAACTGCAAGGTAACTAAGACGAGATCTATCACTTCCAGACAAAAATAGAAAATAGAGTGGATAATCAAAATTTCTTAGATAGATTTGATAAAATCAACATACTGTTCAGAACAGATCAGGGTTTGTCTTACATTATATGTCAGCACAAGCAGAAAAATGTAGAAGGATTATAGAAAAAGTCTAAAAGTAAGGAACATTAATGACCCAAACGGTTTTATACAAAAATGTGAAAGAAAACAAAAAACACCACCATCTAAAAAGAAATCGGTAAATCCTGCAAAATAATGTATGAAGTTTCTGTTGAACATAATAAAATGCTGAAATGTTACAAGAGGTAAAAGAAACATTAGGAAGCACTAACACAGCGGGTATTAAATTAAATGAAATTAAATAAAAGCCAGAGAAACTGAGACAACATTAAGAAAGGCTTTTGTCCAAATGCAGTATCCATTTTTTGGCTAAAGGTATTAAAATATTTGCACAATGATTTAACCGTGAGCAAAAAATACTTGTATGCACATCCTGAATTGACACTAGTGGTTGACAACAGGGAAAAACTATACTCCTCCTTAAAAGTGAACCTGCAAACATCCTAAGAACTCTAGACCAATAACTTGTCTTCCAACAATATGTAAGCTATTTACTAGAATTAAAGCAGACAATTTACACTCTAAGAAAAAAATAATTGTAATAAAAGAGAAAAGTTTGAAAGAAATGGTCATCTGTTATTAAACACATCCAGAAGAGAGAGCTTTAAAAGGGGTATAATCTAAATATGGCATGGATAGATTACAAAAAAAATCATCATTCCACATTAATGCTTGTAGGTATAAACATATAGCATTCACTGACAAATTATACAGCAGTCAGTATGAAACAGTAGCAGACCACTTTATAACTGAGCCATAATAAAGACCAAATTACAATTCCATGGATAAAAATCCAACAAGGGTTATTCCAAGATGATTAATTCTCATCACTGCTGTTTTGCCTTGCCTTAACCTAATCAGCTGTTTATATGACAGACTAGGATATGGTTACAAACTGACTTCTATAAAACAACTTTGACTAATGACAGATCTTCTACTTCTTCTGTATTAGTTGAAACTGTACAGCTCATCAGACAAGCAAATGAAACCACAGCTACAAATGGTTAAAACGTTTTCAAACAGCATAAGAATGGCACTTGGTCTTGATAAATGTGCAAGATTACATGAAATAGAATGTGATATAAAATAACTTGAACAAGAGGGAGTGAAAAACCAGTACACCATGAACAAATGAGAACAAATCTTGTGAGGAATATTTTATAAGACTGAAGACTAATATTGAAAACTGCACTGATGTCTGGGAGTAAAGGTCAGTTTGCTGTTGTGGTTGTAACTTGCAGCCTTGACATACTTGACTGGTCTCAATTTATCCAAATTTTTATCAGGAAAAAACTGCGTCATGCTTATCAAATGGTATATTAAAACCAGGCACAGCACAATTCTGTATCTCTTGGTCTGAAGGAGGTTTGGGCTTCCTTTAAAGTGAGGATATGTATAGGTCTGCAGTCAAGTGACTGGTACATATAATGAAAGTTCTCAACTATGAAGAAAACAAGTCTGAGTTGACAACTATGCTTAGATTAGCAGAAGTATTAAGAAAAGATTGGGAATTGAAATCAAGCCAGAAAGTGACAACAAAACAGGAGACAACAGGAAATGTCAAGAATGAATAAATAAAAGAACATGACTGGGAAAAAGGAAGGAAATGGGAAATCCTGGAGTTATAGTAGCATGTATGAAAAACTGCTATGAGCCACATGTTGATCCAGATTTGATTCATGAAAGACAGGAGAGGTGAATTTAAAGCAAGATATGAAAAATTAAAAATGGCAGGCCAAGATAACAGACTCTGTACTTCCTGGTTTACTAACTGTAGAAAAAGTGGGAGCTATAGACAAATATAAGTTATGTAGTACAAAACTAGAACACTTACACTTTTTTTTTTTTTTTTGCTGGTTATAAAATACCCATGGTTGAGGGTCTGTACTCTGAAAGGCACAGTAATGTGTCAAGTTTGTAATATTCTGGATTTTGCCATTGCTGGAACTTGCAAGTAGCCAAGAGGCATTGGAAACATGTACCACAGGATAAAAGTCATGTTTACTCTAGAAATAGTTGCATACTGATTATAGTGCTCTATGTACTGAAGGAAGTAAACTGATAAAATTCCAGTATATGCAAGCAGAAACTAGAGTACTGTGGTATAAAAGGATCCAGATAACTCCAGTAGTAGTATTAATAATGAGACTAATTGAAAAGTTATTTAAAATGAGATGATGATGATGATGCTTGCCACTGCTGGTCTGATTAATGCACTGAGCCTTGCTGACTACTAACCTTTTCAGCACTGTTTTAACTTCTGCACAGTGACTAATAAAATAACTTGTCTATGTAACAGACAACACGTATGACACTTACAGTTTATAGCTTTAATGTGCAAAGTTTACTTCATGATCAATATAAATGATAACCAACCATTTTCCATTTACTTCAGAACAAAAGTGTTCCTACATACACCAGATCTAACAAAAATCAGATCTACCTCACCATTCAGTCATGCTTCTTTTTTATACACTTTTTATGAAAGCAGTCTTTTGATGTCAATTTGCCTGATGTCATGCAGTCTGTTCATTTTCTGTTTTCAATGTGAATTATGTGACAATCTTAACATTTTAGCGAGTCTGTCCTGTTAGGAAGTTGTTTCTGTTTCCAATCCACCCTGCACCTGGGTTTCTTATCTGTAATTTTCCTTCAAGTTTGTGCCAAGCACAGTATCATCCTGTATTACATAGTAGGATGCCAAACTGTGCATATTTTTAACTAAAAAAAGTTTAACCCTTTTTTTGCATGCATGCTAGCAAGCAGAAATGTACATGCATTTAAATCTGTTTATTTTACTATATGTATTTTAAGAAGCAGAAGTGTACATGTACTATTATAAGTGTCTAAATATATGTCTAACAGTTTCCATTTTTGTTTAAAAAACACTCAAAACAGTTTACATTGATATGTATTTAGCTGTCTTTTGATAGAACAAGTTGGAACACAGTTTCATATAGTAAGTATAATAATAAACATTACCACCAGAATTGGGTGTATAATCCAGTCTAACAGATTTTTTGAAGACCATCCTGTAAAAATGTCCCACCAATTATGAGTTGTATCTGCTTCAGTTTTTTTTTTTTTGCTAATTTGATTAACTTATTCTTTACAATTACAGAATGTAATTTATGACTTAGTATTGTTTTACCACCAAAACACACACACACAGAAGCACAAAACACACACCTACATTTGAGGAGGCTCTCAGTAAAAATCTGCCCAAACAACCAAGACCTCCAAAGCAGAAATGCAAGCAACCTCCACACCCCAACGCAACCCAAATGACACATAGCCCACATAACTCAGTGTGCCACTCAACTACAGCCCATAAGGCATAACGTACCCAACACTCTAGTCATAGGTGACTATAGTCAGGCACACTGATGTTCCACTCATTGTCCACGTTGGTGTGAATGACCTGAGATGTACCTCCCTGGACTACATGAAAAGAGACATGGAGGAGCTCTCTGATCTTGTAGCCCAGGCAGGTATGACCCTAGCCCTAAGTATCATCCTGCCATCACCCAGAATGATACCACAATACAAGGACAAAATGATTGACTTTAACAATTGGATAAGCTTCTGGTGTCATTGTAAGGGAATCCAGTATTTGTCTGCCTGGGATGACATGATCGACAGACCATGCTGCTTTGCCAGAGATGGCCTGCACCTGTCGCCCTTTGGATTTTGGATACTGGCAAAGGCTGTTGCCACCCCTATAGTGCCTTTTTTAGGCAAGGTTCAAATGACAAATTCACCACTGTAGCAGGTACAAGCAAGCAAAATCTGAGGGTAATGCTACTCAATGCTAGAAGTCTAAACCTCAAAATGCACTCACTCTAGGCACTCCTTAAAATGGAGAACACTGACATCTGTGCAGTGACAGAGACCTGGTTCAAAGCTCCAGAGAGCACCCCTGCATTACCAGGCTATAATTCACACCACACCTTTCGGCCACCAAACCCGGCCCGAAACACTAAAGGTGGAGGCGTGTCCATATTCATTAAGGATATCCACACCTCCAAGCTAGTTGATCAGCATAATGCATCCGAGGTTATCCATGTTCAGCTAATTCTGGGCAAAACCGCAATCCAGATTGTAGCTTGCTACAGACCCCCCACCATGCTCCAGGATTCCCACTCCTCTTTTCTTGATACACTGGAAAATACTAAGGTACAACCCAACACTCTAAGTAATGAGTGATTTCAACTACCCTGCCATTAACTAGGAAAACTACTTGTGTACCAACTCTTTTGCTCAACATTTTCTGGAAATCATCAATTCCAATGCCTTGGATCAACTTATCCACACCTCCACCAGGAGCAGCAATATCCTAGACCTGGTCATCACCAACATGGGTGACTGGTGTTCCACACCAGAGGTCAGCTCCTCAGTCAGATCCGACCACAAGCTAATCATCCTAGACATCCACATCCCACTCCCACCCCCATTAGGAAAACAACCATAAAAAAGTTTTCCAAAGCCAACTTCACGCTTCTTAAGACAGAAGTGGCAAACTTCACGACACCCTTGCAGATGGACAATAGAGGTACGACTGCTGAATCCTGCACAAATGCACTTTATAAGCACTTTCACTAGTGCATGGATCGTGCTATCCCTAACAGAACCAAGATGCTATCCTCAAAAAAAAGGAAGCCAATCTGGTGGCCTTCTGCCATAAACAAACTCTACAAAAGAAGAAAGAAACTGTTGCAAAAAAGAGTAAAATCCCACGATTGGAGGAACTCCCTGGTCAGCCTCAGTAAGAAGCGGAGATCCCTCATAAAATCCTCGAAAGCTAGTTATGAAAACAAAATCGCCAGTGATTCTAAAGACAACCACAAAGCATTCTATAGCTATGTCAAGAATCTCAATGGCAACACTCAGATCTGCTCTGAGTTTTACAGCACAATGACACTAAATATACAGAACCAACTGATATTGCCAACATCCTGGCAGATAGGTTCAGTGCTAACTTTAACCCCCTCTCACCCCCTAAAGGGACCATCTTTATACCAGAAGAATGCAAAGTTCCTGTAATCATGGCTGCACAGGTAAAAACTCACTCTCCAAAGCCAAGAACACAGCATCCATGGGACCTGACAACATCCCAGGCTGCCTTCTGCATAAACTACAGAATGAACTGGCACCCCACCTAAGTACCAGGTTCAATCATAGCCTCACCTCAGGCTTTGTGCCATTGAATGGTGCACCGCGACGGTTATCCCACTCCACAAAGGGGGGCCACAGTAGACCCAGGAAACTACCTCCTCATTAGCCTGACTAGTCTGGTCTGCAAGGCCATGGAGCATATCCTCTAGGAACTCATAAACAAAGACATTGGAGATCTCCAAACTCTGGACCCCACACAGTTCAGGTTTGAAAAAGGCAGATCATATCTCCTAAACCTGATGGACTTCTTTGAAGTAGTCACCAAAGCCATAGATGAGGGTAAGGTGGTTCACACAGCCTATCTAGAGCTCGCCAAGGTGTTCAACACCATCCCCCACTCTGGAATTATAGATAAACTCACTAAACTAGGTATAAATCCCTATGTCACAAGATGGGTTGCCAATTGGCTTACTGACAGAACCCACACTGTGAAAGTAGCAGACTCCAAATCAGACTTCAGACCAGTGACAAGTGGAGTACCACAGGGTTCAGTCCTGGGTCCACTCCTGTTTGGTATCTACTTCTCTGAAGTACAGGCTAACACAGAAAGTCTTTGGCTAACTAAATTTGCAGATGACTGCAAACTAGGAGCCATAATCGAAACTCCTAACAATGTGGACATCCTACAAAAGGGCCTCACTGGGACAGATGCCTGGTGTCAAAGCCATGGTCTCAAGCTCAATGCCAAAAAGTGCATTGTCATCCCCTTTGGTAAAAACTCTGTACCCATGAACTACCACATAGGCGGTAGTCTACTTAACACCGAAAGTGTGATGAGACCTAGGGACACAGGTGAACAGTAGTCTCTTCTTTGATAATCACATCGCCACAGTGGTCAGGGAATCCTTCTACGTGGCACACCTCATCATAAAAGGTTTCTCATCCAGAAAAAAAGAGGTCATTGTTCCCCTCTACTCATCACTCATTAGACCCATTATAGAGTACAACGCCCTTTTTGGTATGTACCTCACAAGACATCTACAACAACTGGAAAAGCCGCAAAAATACCTCACAAAGAGGATTAATGGCCTCAAACAGATGCCTTATGCAGACCGACTCAAAAAACTCCAGCTGTACTCCGTCGCATATCGACTACTCAGAGGCGATCTCTGCCTAACATACAAAGCTATGTCAAACCCAGAGCTGTTGGACATGCTCTACTTAAAGAAATTCCAATCACTCCGAGCTACACGCTCTATGGACCTAAACCTTGTCACCACAATAAACAGAACGTGCTGGAGGGATAGATTCCTGTCCCAGAGACTTCCCATACTCTGGAACAGACTACCTATCTATGTCAAACAGAGCTCCTCATTAGCACTCTTCAAGAAAAATATTGATGATTGGATGGGTAATAGGAAATTCACCCCGGGGATCACTTCCGTGGTTCAGCTAGACAGGGTCACAGGAAAATAATTTTCTTGGGTGGCGAAAGCCAGGGTACCTTTTTGGCTAGGCTTGTAGCCAAAATCTAGGGCCAGTAGCCTAATACCTACCTATGAACCTATTAACATTTTGCAATTGCTCAATCAGCTGTTTACTTTTATTTATGACTTTATGTAAAGATTTTAATGAAAATTCTACATTAATCATTGACAATGTCTCTGAATTACATTTTAAAGCCATTGTAGTCTTCCTTTTTGGAATAAACTTGACGGCAAAATTGTCCATTTACACAGATTTACAGAGTGTTGTAGAAAACATGGTTTATACACTGAAGAATGCTGTTTATGTATTAAACCATTTTGCTGTACAACATACACAAAACATATTTATTATTTACCATCAGTTTTGCTTGCACAAAATATTTTTGCATTTGTACATAATGACTGCAAAGTACATTTAGTCTAATTTACAAATTTAGTGAAATTTAAATGTTTTGACAATAAAAGGGCAAGGTTGTTTTTCAAGAATTACTGAAATATTGATGCAGGCTAATATTGTAGCTTTATTTTAGACCCTTCTGCAGTACTGTTTACACCATTAGTGTAAAACTGAATGTGTGTCCTTTTTTCCTGTAGTATGCTGCATGTTATTGCAGTATTGTTTTGTAAAGATACATTTGCTTTACATTGTGAAAGATGGATATATATTTGTCCTCTAGCTGTCTTTTAGACTGTGACACTCTAGTTTAAGGAAAGATTTCCAATATGACATTCTTGTCCTTCAGGACAAGAAAAGTTAGTTTTATTTGTAGTATCATGTACCCAGTACAACTTTATATTAGTAATATTACATGTTCTTCATGTTTCACTGTTGCAGTCATCACACTTGGGTTATCTGCCTGCAGGTAGCCCTCAGTCGGCCCGAATACCAGAGTCTTGGGATTTCTGCATCGGATGCTGTCACCTCTTCCATGATGTTAGGTTGCCAGGGGTATAAAACATGCAGCCGATGCCATTACATCAGCTTTTCTTGCCGTGTGGGAGCCCGAAGCAGAAGCAGTTCGCAAGTGCCAGTCGGCCACTACCTGAAATTTTCATTTTTCGAGTTTCAAACCTGAAGTCTTCTAAAGCTAAGTACCCCATTGATGTCAGGAAAAGTTAATTGTCTTGCCTATGGAAAGCAAATACCTCACAGAGATTTTCATTCTTACTGCTTCACCTGTTTAGGCCCAGACCACGACATTCCTCGCTGTTGGTTTTGATCCTTGTTTAAAGCCGAAACTGTTCATTGTTGGACTATATTTGTCGCTCAATTCTTTTGTTCTCGTTCTCCGTATTCCAAAATGGCTTCGATAAGCCATCCGACTACCGATTTTCTGAAAAAACGTAAGGATAAAGACAGAGACAGACTGCATAGGTCCAAAACTGCTGACAACGCTTCTGTTAAGCTAGTCGCCAGTCCGCCGGTACTCAGTGAGGTGCCTCGCAGCCCCTGATACCCACTTCTACAGATTTGCAGGCCTCTGTTGAGACCCATTCGGAGTCCAGTATGCTGCGAGATGCTTCTTCGACTATGGAACCTGCAGATGTCTCTGCCTTGGATGGGTCCAGAGCCACTGTGCAGGCACCGGCTTCTGAGGGTGTATTCCCACCTTCCGATGTTCGTATTAAACCGACAACTTTGTTTTTGACTAAAACTACTGAGTTTCTCAGGCCCAGAGTTCGCACCACGCCTAGAAAACCGACGACCAAAGGGCATGCTCAAGCTCCCATGCCACAGAAACAAATGCTTAGATTGGCTGAAGACTTTATAGCTTTAATTAGGGGAAACCAGCCTTCCCCCTCTAAAAGACAAAGAATTGATTTTCCTTCTGATTCTACAGACCATGAGTCTGATGACTGTAATCCCTCTGATTACCAGGACATACCCTTATCCACCTATGAGGATTCAGATGCAGAGGATTCCATTCCCTCTGCTTCCCCTCCAGAGTACTTTTCTTTTGTTGAAACCTTGCATACCTTATGAGAGCATTTCCACTGGGAATGCCAGGACTACCCTCAGTCCAAAAAGAGGCTCAGAGAATTTTTAGACTTGCCTCAGGACAGGCCTCTAGCTATATCCCCTGTCCTGGATATTGTAGATGACGTCTTCATGGAATCCAGTCTTCTAATACTTTACCACCAGCTCCTAGAAAGCCTGACAACAACTACAGAGTACCTGACTCTCAAAAATTTCTCTTTAAGAATCCCACTGTGGATCCAGAGACCATTTCCCATGGACCTAAATGCATTAAGGCTACTACAGCCAAAAACCCTGCTCCTTCGGACAGGGATTCTAGAGCTTTAGACAGATGGGGTAAGAAGGTATATACCTCTGCAACTCTTGCCATCAGGGCTTTGAATTGCCAGTTTCACATGTTGAAGTACCAGCAGCATATTATGAAACTAATTAAACAAAAAAATGTTGTTGCTTCCAGATTGTACAGAAAATAAGGATTTACAAGAGTTAATGCATTCTGCAAACCAAATTAGTAAACATACTTTGCAGTGTGGTTCTGACGCCTTAGAAGCATCTTGCAGGGCTGCTGTCACTGGGTCTGTACTGAGAAGGCATGCTTGGCTGAAGAAAAAATCTTGCCAGACCATGTCAAAGCAAAATTACTAGATGCTCCATTAAACCAGGAACATTTGTTTGGCACAAAAGCAGAAGAAGTTCTTAAAAAGATGGAGGAAAAAGCTAAATATATGCAAACTTAAATATTTCTTACAGGTGCAGCCACCTAGATTCAGTAGGCATTGGCCTTCTAAAAAACTGGTCCTTTCCAGTCCCTCCCAGGCCTTCTCAGTCCAAACCCAGGGGCAACAGACCATCAAGACTACAGGCTGAGGGTATGCAGAAATCTAAACAATGGAGTGCTCCCACTTCAAAAACAGAGAGTGGTAAGCCACCCCCTTATGGAAAAAGTTCATAATGACTTGTCTATCATCCTTCCCAGCCATGCCCAAGTACTTGCACCCCTAGGAGGAAAACACACCCTGCATGCAAAAAACTGGATGTCCATTACCCAGGACCGATGCTAAACATTGTATCCCAGGGATATAGATTCTACTTCCATTCACTGCCAACCCCAAGCGGGTTGCCAGACATTCTTCCAAACCAGTGGGCAGAGGCTCAAAAGCGAGTACTTTCTCTTCTCAGTATCAGGGCTATTCAACCTGTTCCAGTAGAGCAACGGGGACAGGGTTTCTACTCCAGACTGTTCCTGGTGCCCAGAAAAGAGAGCTCTTGGTGCCCTATCCTGGATCTGTCTATTCTCAACACCTTCCTGGTGGTCCCAAAATTCAGAATGCTTACAATGCAGTAACTTCTTCCTGTGCTAGCCAAGGATGCCAGGCTAGTCACCCTAGACTGAAAAGAAGCTTATCTGCACATCCCCATAAGAGAATCTTGCAGGAAATATCTACATTTCAGGGCAGGCTCCATGCACTATCAGTTCTCTGCACTTCCCTTTGGCTTATCTACTGTGCCCAGGATATTCACAAAGTGCATGGCTCCAGTCATTGCATACTGTAGGCAGACAAATATTCAAATTTACTGATACTTGGACGATTGCCTGATTCAGGCGGACAGTCAGGAATTGCTACTTCAGCATCTGGCATTTGTAAAGAAACTTCTACTTCTCTAGGGTACACCATCAACAAAAAGAAATCACAACTGGTGCCCAGCCAAAAGATTGTATTCCTGGGAGCAAGCTTGAACACAACTTCCCAGATGGCATTCCTCACTCCAGAAAAACAGGTTTATTTGACAAACTACTTCAAACTAATGGCCACCAAAACCAGCTATCTGCAAGAAAAATACTGCAAACCCTAGGGTTCATGGCCTCATGCATTCTACTAATTCCATATGCAAGACTGCATATGAGGAAACTTCAGTGTTACTTAAAAAGTCTGCGGTGTCAACATTCTCAGGACCTGGAAAAACTGATTCCTATCATTCCTTGTCTAAGGGCAAAGTTTCTTTGGTGGGTAGAGGTGTGCAACCACAACAAGGGACTTCCTTTCACTCAACCCCTCGCCACCCAAACCCTGACAACAGACGCATCAGGGGCTCACATGGCAAGCAAATGCATTTAAGCAAATGGAGGCCAGGACACATTCCCATGCATATCAATCAAAAAGAAATGTTAGCTGTATAGAATGCTCTGACAGCCTTCAAATACCTTATCATTCCAGGACAACTCCTGATAAAGACAGACAACACCACAGTTATGTGGTACATAAACAAGCAGGGGGGAAATCATTCCTACCCACTCTGCAGGTTAGCCATGGCCCTGTGGAACACAGCCTTGAGCAACCAAGTGCACTTGCAAGCTCAATTCCTACCAGGCAAACAAAATTCACTGGCAGACTTGAGCAGAAATCTACTGGACCCACACGAGGGAAACTGGAACCCAACTCATTCAAACTTCTAATCCACAGATGGGGACACCAGAGGTGGACCTCTTTGCCTCCCCCCAAATCCATCAATTGAGCAAATTTTGCACCAGAAATCCTCATAGCCAAGCGTGGAGTGTGGATGCCCCATCCTTTACATGGGAAAACCTCTCAATTTATGCCTTTGCCCCTCCTCTCAAAAGTACTACTCAAGATCAAACAGGACAGACCAAGGACAATCCTTATTGCCCCAGACTGGCCACGCCAGCAGTGGTACCCACTCCTACACAGTCTGAGAGCAGTGCCACCCTGGCACCTACATCGGACCCCCTCCCTGCTGTCCCAGCAGGAGGGACATATTTTGCATCCACAGCTGCAAACCCTGAACCTTGGAGACTGGCTTATCCCCTGAATACACCACCAGCAACCCTCACCAAACAGGTGCTGGACGTCATCCTTGAGGCCAGAAGGCCTAGTACTAGGAAATCCTATTCAGAAAAGTGGAAAAGATATTGTTCTTGGAGCCAGTCTCAAGGAAAGGACACAGCCGTACCCACCTTACCTCAAATCCTAGATTACCTAGCGGAGCTGCTCCACAAAGGCCTATGTGATAGTGTTCAATCTCGCCGTTTGTTCTTACACATGGGTTCGGAGCCGATCCTCGGCTCCGTGCCGGCCTCTTGCAAGCTCTGCATCGAGAAGAAGCTCGAGACAATCTAATACCCACAATTCCCCTCTGCCTTTACCTCAGATCTAGTTTGCCGCTGCTGCGTTCGCATCGTTGGGAGCTAGCTCGAGCGTCTAAAGCTAAGATATAACTTTATTTGTTATATTTTATTGGATTTCTTATTCTATTTGATATTTCAGTGATATACTGTGTGATTGTGTTGTTGACTGGTTAAATTCTCGGTACCGTTAAGCTGTTTTATCGGTTAGAATTTTTCGGGGCCTACAACCCTTCTTAAATTTGATAGGATTTGTCTTTTATACCGGATTTGACAATTTTTTCTCGGATTTGACTGCTATACTGGACTTGTCTTTTACTTCTATAATGTCTGATAAGGTGAAATCAGGATTTAAGCGTTGTCAGTGTGGCCAGAAAATGTCAGTGACTGACAACCATAGTTCCTGCGTCTACTGCCTTGGCCCTCTCCACTTGCAAGAGGACTGTTCCATCTGTCACTCCTTTAGTGGGAGGGTCATGACAGATAGGCGCAGGAAACTAATGGACAGAGGTTTATTAAAACCTTCTTTTCAGGAGGCTCTGGATGCTTCTGACCAGGCATCAAAATCCTCTAAGGAATCGAAGACGTCGGAGCCCAAGTCATCGGCTCCGAGCTCTTCAGCAAAGGTTAGATCACCGGTTCCACAGACTTCGGGGCCGAGTGTTCAACTGGTATCGGTTCCTGAGCCTCGAGTCTTGGAACCGGTGATGGAACTCCCTCCTTCGACCTTATTGAGGTCGGCTCCGTCTTCGGTTCCTTCGACCCGTTCTTCTTCCAAACTCTCTGATATCGATGTGGATCGCGTGGTGCAGAAGTTATTGGAGCATTCGGCCCTGTCCAAACTTATTTCGGTTTCCACCCAGTTGGTGTCGAAACTTGAAGGCCTCCCGGTGTCTCCATCCATTCCTCCTCCGAGACCTGTTCAGTCTTTGGAGCCGGAAGAGGCTGATCTACTGATTGTGGAACCCTCGGGTCCAGAACCGTCTTTTTCTCGGTCTGTTCCTCTCACCTCGACTCCGTCGGACCCGATACCGGAGTCTCGGAGCCGACGGTCTGTCCTTGGTTCCGGGGCCGAGAGTCGAACCGACGTTTCGGTTCCGACTCTTCCCCTCAGGGCCTCGGCGCGGATCGATTTGGCTCCATCCTCGGGGTCGATGCCTTCGGTGCCTGTGTCGGGGATTCTTCCCATTTCCTCGGAACCGGGAGATTCTTCGATGCGGGACCCGGGGGCGTTCGACCTAATGAGGAAGGTGTTGTCTACCCAGACAACCACATCAGTGGAAGCAACCTCTCCTCCCCATAAAGGGCCGTTATCCTCCTCTGCACCCACGGCCACATCCAAGCGTCGGGCACCAGTGTCTCAGCCACCCCTGGAGGGTGCCCCCTCTTCCTTGGAGGCTTCTTCGGATGCTCCCCACGAAGAAGTCCCTAGGAAAAGATTGTGTAAGAGGAGACACTTGGATTCTCCACAAGAATCCTTGACATCTGATACTGACTTAGATGAGTCAGAAGGGTCCCCTAAGTCACCTTCAGAAGATGTCTCTTTTTCGGACATATTGGAGATCCTGAAACAGAGAGGTGACTGGCAGTCCCTTCCCCCTTCTGAGGATGAGTCAGTTTTGCTGAAGGCATTTGGTGCTCGCCCTTCCTCCTCCTGGGTCACTCCGCCCTTCGATGAATTAATGGAACTAATTGCTCGAAGGGCGTGGGAGGCTCCTGACATAGTGGAACCAGTCCCAAGGAAACCAAACAAATACATCACGGCACCTCAGGACAAGTCCTACCTGACAAAAGGAGTTCCAGTGGATGCTATGGTGGTGGCAGCGGCCACGAAAAAGGAGATGTCAGAGTCTTCCTCATCTGTCCATCCCCCTAATAAAGATTCTAGGACGATGGATAGGTATGGGAAGCGCATTTTTAGTTCAGCGGCTTTTTCCATGCGATCCCTGAACTATTTGACCCATTTTACACGTCTACAGAGGGATCTAGTCAAAGAGTTGGGAGATACCCTCCAGGGTACTACAGATGCTGCTGTCTCGGAGAAAGTGACAGCACAACTTAATACCCTTACAGCCATTGTGAACTCGTCCATGAGGCTGATTTCCTATGCAGCCGAAGGTTCGAGTAGGGCAGCAGCTTCAGCGATTGCTCTTCGTAGACAATCCTGGATGCGCTTATGTTCCTTTGCGGAAGCCTTCAAGTCTTCCTTTACTAACGCCCCATTTGACGGTGCCACTCTCTTTGGCCCCAAAGTAAAGGAGACCCTTACCCGGTGTGAACAGGAGGGAAAGACTCTGTCTGCTGTCGGAGTCCGTTTTTCCACCCCAACCAGACCGTACCCCAAAGGGCAACGTGGTGGAAAAATGTGGTTTCGAAAACCCCAAGGAGCTTTCTCAGGCACACAGGGAGATGCCCCCTCTAGAGGCAGAGGAGGGGGCAGAGGTGGAAGACGCCGCCCAGGCGGCAGAGGGGGTCCGCAACATCAAGGTGACAGGGATACACTCCCTGGTAAACCTTTCCAGCACTCCTGAGAGGAGGCCCGACTGTCCTGCTCTGGAGGCAGTCGGGGGTCGCTTAGCTTTATACCCTCAGGCCTGGCAAAATGTAACTACAGACAAGTGGGTAAAAAGCGTGGTTACCAGAGGTTACAACATACCCTTTCTATCCCATCCCATTCCAAAGAAAAGACTCCCAGATGTACCGCCCATCTGCGAGAGCCAGCAGCTATAGAGATTTCAAAGCTGCTAGAAAAAAGAGTCATCCAACCAGTCCCAGCGGACCAGCAAGGATTCGGGACTTACTCAAGGTTCTTTTTAGTTCCAAAGAAAACAGGGGACTGGAGGCCCATCCTGGACCTGAGCTACCTCAATACCTTCGTCAGGAAAGAAAAGTTCGAATGGTCACGCTTCAATCGATCCTTCCATTCTTACAGAAGGACGACTGGATGTGCTCAATAGATCTAGAGGATGCATACTACCACATCAAAATGGCCAGGGCATCCAGAGATCATTTGCGCTTCCGGCTGGGAGCCAGTCACTTTCAATTTCGAGCCCTGCCCTTTGGTCTGACCTCAGCCCCCAGGGTCTTCACCAAATGCATGGCAGTGGTAGCGTCTCACTTGAGACGCCAAGGATTCCAGGTGTTTCCGTATCTGGATGACTGGCTCCTTTCTGCCACCACCCAGCGTCAACTATTACAGGCCAGAGACTTTACTCTTCAACTGTGTGTTCATCTAGGAATTTCCGTGAACTTCGGAAAATCCTTGCTTCAGCCATCACAAAATATTTTGTTCATAGGAGCAGAATTAAACACACGTCAGTTAATTCTAAGACTTCCCGGAAAGGATACTATCACTTCAGACTCACATACGTCTTCTACTTTTGTCAAGGAAATCTCCAGCAAAACTGGTACTGAAGGTTTTGGGACTCATGTCAGCCTCCCTTATTGCAATACCCTTGGGAAGGCTGCACATGAGAGTCCTTCAATGGCTACTGTTTGCACAATGGTCGTTTCAACAACTACCTCTAACACACGAGATTCTTATAACGAAAACATGCAAGACAGATCTAAACTGGTGGCTTCAAGCGTGCAACCTTTCCAAGGGGAGACCATTTGTGCTACCGCCTACAGTTACGGTGACCACGGACGCTTCCCTGATAGGGTGGGGGGGCATCTTTCAGGGACAGACAGTCCAAGGCGAATGGACCAATTTGGAGTACAATCTGCACATCAATGTTCTAGAGTTGAGGGCAGTGTTTCTAGCGTTGCAACACTTTGCTCCCCTTCTTCCTCTGGGAACTATTGCAGTTCAGACGGACAACATGTCTGTAGTCTGGTACATAAACAAGCAAGGGGGAACCAAATCCTATCAGCTATGCAGAGAGGCCATGAGAAGCTGGCAGTGGGCGGAGTCCACGGGTCGCTTTCTAATAGCAACGCACATCCCGGGGTCATCCAACGTCATAGCCGACAGGCTGAGCAGAGCAATTCTGTTACCGCACGAGTGGTCCCTAAAACAGTCAGTAGCGAAAAAGATTTTTCGCACGTGGGGCCAGCCTTCCTGCGACCTGTTTGCGTCTCCAATGAACGCCAAATGCAGGAGCTACTTTGCCCTATTACCCCCTCCAGGGGAAGTCCCCAGGGACGCACTGGTTCACGATTGGCCCCCGGGACGCCTGTACGCATTTCCTCCATTTCCTCTGATACCAAAGTTTCTCCAGAAAGCCAGAAACCTACACAGGACAATAATCCTCATTGCCCCATTCTGGCCTCGTCAAATTTGGTTTCCCTTCCTGAAGACACACTGCATTCGGGGACCCTGGATTCTGGAACCAGAGCCAGATCTATTGACTCACTCGTCAGGGGCTCCCCATCCAGCTCCTGTCCCTCCATCTAGCAGCTTGGCTGCTCCAATTCCCAACTTAGCCAGGTCTGATCTTTTGTCGCCAGCAGTTCAGGATATATTGGTGGCTTCTCATAAAGCTTCCACTACTAAAACATATTCTAGTAAATGGAAGCGATTTGTATTCTGGGCAAATACACACCAAGTGGATCCTTTTATAGCTCCTTTGAATAAAATATTAGAGTTTTTAACTGACTTATTCCATCAGGGTGCTTCTCCTGCTACACTAAGAGTTCAATTGGCTGCCATTTCAAATTTCCATGTGGAAGAATGTGGAGCTCCTGTTATGGCTCACAGACTTTGTAAAGCCTTTTTAAAAGGGGTTTTTCATATTAGACCACAGGTCAGATCTCCATCACCTTGGAGTCTAAACTTGTTGTTATCTAAATTAATGTTGCCCCCCTTTGAACCTGCCTCTTCTTGCCCATTAAAATTTTTGTCCTGGAAGACTCTCTTTTTGGTAGCCATTACTTCCGCTAGGCGAGTATCTGAACTTCAGGCTCTCTCCATCAAGCACCCTTATTTGATCTTTCACTCTGACAGAGTTTCTCTTCGAACCAATTCATCCTTCCTCCCTAAAGTGTGTTCTATTAACAATATTAATCAGTCCATTGAATTACCCACTTTCTTCAAAAATCACTCCAACAAAATGGAGTACATGTTGCACAAATTAGATGTTCACAGACAACTAAGATTTTACTTGGATAGAACAAAAGATCACAGAAAAACTGATCAACTCTTTGTGGCTTTTGCTGATAGCAGGAAAGGACTAGCAGTTACCAAAAGAACTCTTTCTAAGTGGTTAACGGATTGTATAATCTATGTCTACGATTCTTCAAATCAAACTCTTTTGCACAAACCCAAAGGACATTCCACAAGGTCAGTGTCTACATCTTTGGCTCATGCAGCCCGCCTACCACTGGGCGCTATTTGTGCGGCTGCTACTTGGTCTAAGCCACATACATTCATTTCTCATTATAAGGTAGACA
Source organism: Protopterus annectens (assembly GCF_019279795.1). Taxonomy (NCBI): domain Eukaryota; kingdom Metazoa; phylum Chordata; order Ceratodontiformes; family Protopteridae; genus Protopterus; species Protopterus annectens. The sequence continues at coordinate 17,846,007 of NC_056745.1, forward strand.
AGGCTTCTAGGGACAGGGCAACCTTTGGTTCCACTGTGCTCAAGAACGTCCTTTCGTGAGTTCCTCAGGAACAAGGAGCTAGGGACGCTACCCATGTGTAAGAACAAACGGCGAGATTGAACACTATCACATATAGAAGTTATGTCCTTACCATAACGTTCCATGTGGAGTGTTCATCTCGCCTTTGTTCTTACATTCCCACCCTCCCGCCCTAAGAAGAACGTTCTTTTGATGCCTGGCCAGGAACATCCTGCTGCTGCTGCTACAAATATTGTGTACATAGTTGGCATATATATATATATATATATATATATATATATATGTCTATTTGTCTGTCTATATATATAGTTATGTATAAATTCTTATTTCTGGGCATATGTGATGTAAGCATGAATGTGCTCTCTCTGGAGATTGGTTTGCTTGCAAACTAGATCTGAGGTAAAGGCAGAGGGGGATTGTGGGTATTAGATTGTTTCGAGCTTCTTCTCGATGCAGAGCTTGCAAGAGGCCGGCACGGAGCCGAGGATCGGCTCCGAACCCATGTGTAAGAACAAAGGCGAGATGAACACTCCACATGGAACATTATGGTAAGGACATAACTTCTATATCCTTCTCATCAATTAAAATTCATGCCTCTGCCATCTCAGCTCATTACAATACTGAACCACCTCTCTTTTCTCACCCTCTCATCAAACAGTTCCTGAGAGGAGCTAACCAATTAAGGGCCCCGAGGAAACTCCCACCCCTTCCTGGGACCTTAACTTTGTACTAGAGAAGCTCACCCTTCCCCCTTTTGAGCCTGCTGCTGCAGCACAGTTAAAATTCCTCTCTTGGAAAACAGCCTTCCTTCCAGCCATCACTTCAGCGAGAAGAGTGTCTGAGTTACATGCACTAATGGCAGTGGAACCCTTCATTATTTTCCATGCTGACAGAGTTTCCCTCAGGACTAACCCATCATTTATGCCGAAGGTGGTATCCAGTGTGGCTTTAAACCAATCCATCCATTTACCAACCTTTTTCCCTAATCCTCAGAATAAAGGGGAAAGGATCCTGCACTCCTTGGACATGCACAGACAGCTCAGGTTCTACCTTTACAGGACTAAACCTGTCAGAAAATCTGACCAGCTGCTAGTCAGCTTTGCTACAGGGGCAGAGGACAAGGCCATTTCAAAGCAAACCATTTCCGAATGGATAGCACACTGCATCCATTTCTGCTACAAACACCATGGAAAACCTACCCCACTGGGGATCAGAACTCATTCCACTAGGGCTACCTCAACCTCTACAGCATTTCTCAGGGGAGTCCCTACCAGGGGCATCCTGGAAGCTGCAACCTGGAATTCTGTACACGCTTTCACCAAACATTACCACTTACTTATATTTTCTAAATCCAGAGCTGGATTTGCCACAGCAGTCTTACAAGGCCTGCTAGCCAGCGTTAGTACTTCTTGACTGCCTTCACCCTTTCTCAGCTTTGGGAATCAACCCAAGTGTGATGACTGCAACAGTGAAATACGAAGAACATAGTACAGTTGTGTATACTTGCCATAAATGTAGATGTTCAAGTGTATTCATTGTTGCAGTCCTGGTTACCCTCCCTCCAGCCCCCTGACTTTTCTATACTTTATACCTATCCTCTTTTTGGCCATATCTTATAGCAATGGTATTTACTTTTTACTGGTGGTGTTCCACACCATGTAATTGCTTCCTATTTTGGGGGCTCCTGACATCTGGGGTAAGAAAAACTGATGTAATGGCGTCGACTGCATGTTTTATACCCCTGATGACCTGTCTTCATGGAAGAGGTGACAGCATCTGACGCAGAAATCCTAAAACTCTGGTATTCAGGCCAACTGAGGGCTAACTGCAGACAGATAACCCAAGTGTGATGACTGCAACAGTGAATATACTCAAACATCTACATTTATGGTAAGTGTACACAACTGTACTTTCTGTATACTTGTTTTGCTGTAGTTTCTGCTACTCCTGGTGTTATTATACAATTACAAAAAAATTGTAAAAAACGAAAGAGATACTGGTTTAACTAACACATGCTTAAAACAGGTATATTTATATTTGCTGTTGTCCTGCCTTTTGCTCTTGTGCATTTTAAACAGATGCACTTTAGGTGAAAAGAAAATGCATGCAGGTCACTGTTGTGACTTTATTTTTTACTGTTTTAACTACTCTCATTTGATTTCTGTGCACTAGAATTGTTCTATTTTTCTTTTTTTACCTTTTGATAGATTGTCTGTAACACTAATTTAAAATGGTCAGCGTGGTTTATTAATTTATTTGAAATGGTTATTTTGGAATTATTTAACAGCTTAGCTGTGAGAGGCTGTTTTTATGCATATGCCATGAGAACAGCAGTCACATGCTCTACTTTACTGTTTAATTTATAAACATTTTGATTTAACTGGATGAAAGTTTTAAAACATTTGGGAATAAAAATTTAAAAGCGTTTAAATAAGGCATCTGACCATACATTAATTTTTGCTGTTTATGCTAACCATTTTTTAAATTTAGAGTAGTGTGGTGTAAATTATTTTATGTCAGCTTAGCTAACCACTGTTTAAGGTCTGGAGTTTCTTTCTTTAACTGTTTAGTAACCAGATTCTTCTTGTCTGGTAATTTTGCACAGGCTATCTGATATTTTAGTGACCTGTTCTGCTGACTCTAAAGCTCCTATGCATTTCTGAAAAATGTTTCTATATCTTGTCTAAACTTTCACAACTCATTTTGTCTTTTAGAAGTTTATTAAATTCTTCTGTCATTTCACCATAAACCTCGTCCCTGTCCTTATCTGTTTTGTGCTGTACAGTGTCTTCATTTTACTTTTTTTTAAAGGCTGTAACAAGATGTACAGGAAATTTTGTTGATAATTGATTTGGCTGCTGCTGTAACTCTGAAATTAATGTTTTACATGTTGTGATAGGGCATAACTGTTTTACATTTGGATATAATGCAAGTGTATGACCTTTATTTGGCTTTTTTACCATTAGAAGAGTTTTTTTCTGCAGTATAACTTTTTAACAATGGTCTGAATTGCACTTTTATGATTGCATACAGAAAGCAGTTTACATGACTTGCACAATAAACATTTACTGTCATACCACACATATTTTTGTTTAACATACCAGTCAGACATACTCAATTTGCATAATATCAAACTGTCATCTTGCCCTAAATATGTTGCTTTTACCAACTCTGTAGTCTGTTCAAAATTTTATCTGGTTGTTCTGACATATTAAGAGAAAAGCTTTGTTTACACGTTTTACTACCCTGTCTACCGGAATCCGTACTGCATGTAATACAGAAAGATTTCTTACCAGTCTACCGGGACACAGATGGCCAAACTGCTTTCTGTAGATGGTTGGAAAACTTATGTAGTTATTCAAGAAGCTGGTGAAACAAAACTGGCAGTTGCAGATTTGAAACCTTGAAACGCACTGACTTGGAGAATTGATGGCACTGCAACCTTCCTGCATGGCAGAATTACACCGGATCCAGACATTTGGGAACTGTACTGTTGCAAACTGTAGAAAACTGAAGTGCTCCTATTCTGGACTCAATTACATACATAAATGTTAGTTACTGTGCGTTTACTGAAGTGACCTTATACAAAGCACTACTCCTCTTGTGTTCAAATAAAGGGTAGGGTCACCACTGAAAAGTTATTTAAATGATTTTTTTTGCTGCTGAAACCAAAGTCTAATTAATGCACTGAGCCTTGCAGACTATTAACTTTTGCAGCACTGTATTAACTTCAGGGCAGTGACTAATAAAATAACTTGTCTATAGGCTTACGCAGGCCCTTGGGCTGATAGCCTAGTACCTACCTATGAACAGATGACACATGTGACTGTTTACAGCTTTAATGTGGAAAGTTTACTTCATGATCAGCATAAATGATAACTTTTAGTTATGTACTTACCATAACTTCGGATGTATGGGATCCATCTCGCCTACATTCATAACTGATGGGCTCGGAGCCGATCCATCGGCTCCGACTCGGCCAACTAATACACTAGAACGAAGTCTCTTATTGGCTGGGCTACTCCCTATCCCAGGATGCACTACACCTGCTTCCCCAGATCTTGTTTGTTCGCTTTCATACATCCATGCAAACACAGAAAAAACTAGTAGTCACTCCAACCATCTAAAGTTCTTCAAGAGAAGATCTCCAAATGGAACTACATCTCCTCTAAATCCGAATGGAAGGGGGAAGGAGGGTGGGTACTTATGAATGTAGGCGAGATGGATCCCATACATCCGAAGTTATGGTAAGTACATAACTAAAAGATGTAATGGGATCCTATCTCGCCTACATTCATAACTGATGGGACAGCGTCCCTAGCACCTAAATCCCGGGTGGCTCATTGGAAAACACTCCTGAGAACTGTGGAACCAAAGGAAGCCCTGCCTCGAGAAACCACATCCAATTTGTAATGAGAAATGAAAGTGTGCGGAGAAGTCCAGGTAGCCGCAGCACAAATATCATCTATTGATAATTTGGAGTGAAAAGCTACAGAAGTAGCTATTGCCCTGGTAGAATGAGCCTTGACTGGAAAGGGAAGCTCTTTGTTAGCCTGTGAATAAATGAAAGAGATACAATCTTTAATCCATTTAGCTATGGAGGTCTTAGCTACTGGTTGACCCAATTTGTTCATTGCAAAGGAAACAAACAATTGATTTGATTTCCGCGTCTGAGCGGTTCTATTCAAGTAAAAACGCAGTTGTCTATGGACGTCCAATTGATGCAAGATATATTCTGCGTTATTAGAGAACTCTGGAAAAAACACAGGGAGCTCTATAGTTTGTTGAATACAGAAAGAAGAGGCTACCTTTGGTAAAAAGGAGGGGTTTAATTTCAAGGAAACTCTATGCTTGTGAAAAATCAAATAGGGAGGATCAGAACAAAGAGCTTGAAGTTCTGAAACCCGCCTGGCGGAAGTTATGGCCACTAAAAAGGCCGTTTTCCAGGACAGAAATTTTAAATCGCAGGTAGCAGCTGGTTCGAAAGGACGGGCAGTTAGGGCAGCAAGAACCATATTCAAGTCCCAAGGGGGGACAGGGTGAGATATTGGAGGCCTAAGGAGCCATGCTCCTTTAAGGAAAGCCTTACAAAGTTTGTGAGACATCAATGAAGGTTCAAAGGAAGCATGAAAATTAGAGATAGCCGCTAGCTGAACCTTAATGGTAGAAACTGAAGAGCCCAACTGAAAAAGGGAGGCCAGGAAATTCAGAACCTCCGATACTAGTGCAGTAAGGGGGTCTATACCCCGTTCCTGAGCCCAGAAGGTGAACCTTTTCCATTTGCTGGAATAAAGTTTGACAGTGGAAGGTTTATGAGAAGAAGACAATATGTGGATCACGTCCGGAGAAAGAGAATTGTCTCGGACTAAGGATGGAAGTGGAGTAACCATGCCGCCAACTTCAAAGACCTGAGAGACGGGTGAAGCCGTCCTGACTGATGAGTCAACAGGTCTGGCACCGGGTCCAGAAACCATGGACCTTCTACCGCATGCCTCTGTAGGAAAGGGAACCAAACTTGACGAGGCCAGTGCGGGGCAATCAAAATCATCTCGCTCTCCAGGTAAATGGCCTTCTGTATTACCCTCGGTAGGAGGGGAACCGGAGGGAAGGCATAAAGAAGACCGAGGGGGCCAAATGTGGGTCAGAGCGTCCCTGGGAGGGGAACAGCGTGAAGAACTCTCTGCATTTCGCATTGTGAGGGCTGGCAAACAGATCGCAGCAAGGGAGGCCCCATTTGGCGAAAATTTTCACAGCTACTCTCTGGTTGAGGGACCACTCGTGGGGTAAGAGAATGGTTCTGCTTAATCTGTCCGCAATCACATTGGATTTCCCCGGTATGTGCGTTGCCATTAGAAAGCGGTTGGTAGCTACCGCCCAGTGCCAAAGTCTCATGGCTTCTCTGCACAGTGGGTAAGATCTGGTTCCACCTTGCTTGTTTATATACCAAACTACTGACATGTTGTCGGAAAGGATAGCAATCGGACCATGCGGGAGAGCGTGATGGAGAGCTTGCAGCACCAAGAGTACCGCTCTCATTTCCAGGATATTGATATGCAAATGCGTTTCCTGGATTTGCCATGTGCCTTGGACCGACCTGTCCAGGTAATGACCCCCCCACCCTACCTGGGAGGCGTCCGTAGTCACAGTGGCAATGGGACGTTGAGGAATAAAGGGTCGCCCCTGGTCGAGATTGGATTGGAGGAGCCACCAACGCAGATCCCGACGGCAACTCTCTGTGATCGTGACCGTGACTAAATGGTTCAAGGGAAATTCCTGATAAGACCATTGAACCGACAGAAGCCATTGTAATATTCGCATGTGAAGTCTGGCTAAAGGGACTAAGAGTATGGTTGATGCCATCGAACCCAACAGTTGTAGAATCCGATGGGCCGGGGCTCTTGATAGGGGAAGACAGGATTTTACTTGGTTTTGTAGAACCTGAATTCTTGCTGCCGGTAAAAAGGCGCGCATTCTTTTTGTGTCTAAGTCTGCGCCTATAAAAGTAATACGCTGAGATGGCTGTAGTACAGATTTTTGCCAATTGAACGTAATCCCCAAGAAACGGCCCAAGGTGAACGTGGCGTTGAGCGCCTGGAATAGTAGATGCTCGGAGGTGGCAGTAAGGAGCCAGTCGTCTAGATATGGAAACACTTGGAATCCCAGACTCCTCAGGTGAGCAGTCACCACTGCCAGACACTTGGTGAACACCCTGGGGGCTGTGGTGAGACCAAAGGGCAGTGCTCGGAATTGGAAATGACTGACTCCGAGGCGGAAGCGTAAGTGTCTCCTGGACTCTTGAGCTATCGGAATGTGATAGTAAGCATCCTGGAGATCTATGGAGCACATCCATGCATCTTTCTCCAGCAATGGAAGAATGGATTGAAGGGTGACCATTCGGAATTTGGACTTTTGCACAAAACGATTCAATGAACTGAGGTCCAAAATGGGCCTGAAGTCCCCTGTCTTTTTTGGTACCAAAAATAATCTTGAGTAAGTTCCTGATCCGATCTGGTCGTTGGGGGGGGTCAGGCTGGATGGCTCCTTTTTCTAGCAGCTTTGAAACCTCTATTGCTGCCTGATCCCGCTGACTGGGTGGTACGTCCGGGATTTCCCTTAAGGAAAGGGGGGGCTTGTTGAAGGGGATGATATATCCTCCGGTAATAATGCGAAGCACCCACTGATCGCTTGTTATGGATTCCCAAGCTTGTGGGTGCGCCGCAAACCGACCCCCGACTGGCTCCGGAGCTGCACAGTCGGGCAACAACTCAGGGACGCTGGTTGTATGAAGAACCACGAAAGGAATCGCGGTCTCCAGAGTTACGGGGGCCTCTGCCACCTCTGGGGCGGCGTCTTCCAGAATTCCCCCCCCCCTGCCTCTGGAGGGGGAATCACTGGGTGGAGTAGGGAAAGACTTCTGAGATTTTCTGAACCACATTTTCCCTCCTCTCTGAGCCTTGGGGTAAGGCCTAGAAGGAGCGGAAAAACGGGCCCCAACGGCAGTCAAAGTCTTGCCCTCCTGCTCGCACCGAGTTAGTGTGTCCTTCACCTTGGGTCCAAACAAAGAAGACCCATCAAAGGGGGCGTCGGCGAAGGAAGACTTGAAGGCCTTTGCAAATGAACACAAGCGTAACCAGGCGTGTCTCCTGAGGGCAACGCCCGTTCCCGCTGCTCTACTCGCCCCTTCGGCCACATACGAAATGAGCCTCATGGACGAGTTCACGATGGATAACAGGGTAGTCATCTGGGCGCCAACAGTCGGGGCCAGCGCCTCAGGTAGATTACCAGTGAGGGAGTCATTTAGCTCTTTAAGGAGGTCCCTTTGGAGCCTAGTAAAATGACATAAATAATTCAGCGACCGTAAGGTAAAGGCCGCTGATGACAGGGTACGCTTCCCGTACCTATCCATGCTCCTAGAATCCTTATTAGGAGGGTGGACAGACGAAGCCTCTGCCACGTCCTGCTGTGTGGCAGAAGCCACCACCATAGCATCTACTGGAACACCTTTCGTCAGAAATTCCTTCTGGGGGGGGCTGAAAGAAACTTATTGGGTCTCGCAGGCACCGGTTCCACAGAATCTGGATGTTCCCACGCCCTTCAAGAAACCAAATCAAGGAGTTCATCGAAGGGCGGAGACACCCAGGAGGCGGAGGGCTGGGCCCCGAAGGCCTTGAGGAAGACTGACTCCTCAGCTGAAGGGATTTTGGCCTGCCAATCTCCTCTCTGTCTCAGAATCTCCAGGATATCTGAGAAAGAGATATCATCCAAAGATGATTTGGGGGACCCTTCTGCATCATCGAGGTCAGTATCCTATGTAACAGACTCATCTTGGGAGTCCACGTGCTTCCTCTTGCACAATTTCTTCCGTGGGGGCTCGTCCGAAGCAGTTTCGGACGGACCCCCCGGAAGAAGGGAACCCCCGATGGGGGTATCCTCAGGCCCTGGGGCCCCGCTGCCGGGGGACTGCAACACAACAGAAGCACCAGTCTCCAGATCTAGGGACGGTGAGGTAAAAACCTGCTGAGCCGGCAAAGGCATGGCCAGCGCGGTCCTCATGGCCTCAAAGGCCGGACCTCCAGACTCCATGGAGGTCACTGGTCTAGAGGCCACAATGGCACTGGGAATTCCAGCAGCCGATGCTCCGAGGGGAAGACTAGGCACCGAAGCACCCAGCCCCAAAGTGTTCCCCTCTGGCCCGACTGAGGAAGTCCCAGTACCAAACCCTGAACCCGAGGACAGGGTAGGAACCATAGTCGGAGCCGACAGACCTCGAAGGGGTCTCGGCTCCGACCGTATGGCTCCGCATTGCTCCACCATCACCGACTCCAACGGTTCCGAGGAGGTTGGAGGAGGAATCGAATGTGTTGGAGGGGGGATCGGCTCCGAAGCCAACTGGGCTGGAGCCGAGACCATTTTAGCAAAAACTGGAGACTGGAAAAGCCTCTGTATCACTCTATCCAAATCCTGATCAGACAATTTCGAAGATTTAGAGGAGGTAGACAGACGAGAAGACCTTCCTCTCGGCTCTGAGAGAGTAGGGGACCGGCTACGAAAAGGCTCCAACACTATCGGCGCCGGTTCCACAACAGCATGGACCACCATCGGCGCCAAAGGAGCTTTCTTCGGAGCCGAGGGGGAAGAGTCTGAGCTGCACACCTCCACCGGCTCCGAAGCCATTGGAACCGATGGAGGTGATTCGCCTCTCGATACTCCAACCTGCGGCTCCAAGACTAATGGAGCCGGGGAAGGAGGTATCGAGGCAGACCCTTCAACCCTCGGCCCCGAAGTCAGTGGAGCCGAGGAAGAAGAGGTCAACTTTTGCTTTTTAGCAGTCGGTTCCGACGACTTGTCGGAGCCGACGATCTTTTCATTTTGGATGTAACAGGAGGCTCTAAAGCTTCTTCAAAGGAGGGCTTAATAAGACCCTTCAAGATGAGTTTATTTTTGCGCTCTTGAAGAACCCTAGAGGAGAAAGCATGACAGACACTACATGTCTCCTGTAGATGTTTAGGCCCCAAACAGTACACGCAAATGGAATGACTGTCTGTAATAGACATTTTGTAACTGCACCGAGTGCATTTCTTAAATCCTGACTTCTGCTCCTTTGACATAATAAAGTAGAAGAAATATGACCAGCAGTGTAACTGACAAAGCTTGCGCTAACTGTAGAGCGCGAGAAACCAGGCACGAGCTCTGAGAGGAAAATTTACCTCACAAGAGAACACAGTGAACACACACACACACACCACAAAAAACAACGGTCCAAAGCCCTCTAATTTAAACGGGCTTAGCCCGAAGAAAAAATAAAATTAACACCAACACTCAAAAAATAGGGCAAAGGCCCTCTAACTTAAACGGGCCTTGCCCGACAGCGAAATAAAGTACCAGTATTACTTCAGACACAAAGTTATATACTAAAATACACTCTTTACAGAAAGTAGCTGTTAAAACAGCTGTTTTATGAATATTCAGAGGAAACAACCCAAGGTCAAAGACCAGTAAAGGTAAAAGAAACCACTTAGCTCCAGCCAAGTCGAGACCACGTCCAGCTTGTAAAGCGGCAAACGAGATCTGAGGAAGCAGGTGTAGTGCATCCTGGGATAGGCAGTAGCCCAGCCAATAAGAGACTTCGTTCTAGTGTATTAGTTGGCCGAGTCAGAGCCGATGGATCGGCTCCGAGCCCATCAGTTATGAATGTAGGCGAGATAGGATCCCATTACATCTGTCCATTTTCCATTTATCTCTGAACAAACGTGTTCCTACATGTACCAGATCTTACAAAAATCAAATCTACCCCACCATTCAGTCACTGTTCTTTTCATACAGTGTTTATGAAAGCAGTCTTTTGATGTTAGTTTGCCTAATGTCATGCAGTCTGTTCATTGTGTTCTATTTCAATGTGAATTATGTGACAGTCTTAAACTTCTAGGGAGTTGTTCCTGTTAGGAAGTTGTTTCTGTTTTCAGTCCTCCCTGCACCTGGGTTTCTTATCTGTAATTTTCCTTGAAGCTTCTACCAAGCACAGAATCATTCTGTATTACATAGTAGGATGCCAAACTGTGCATATTTTTAACTAAGAAAAGTTTAACCCTTTTGTGCATATATGCTAACAAACAGAAATCTACATGCATTTAAATGTCTATATTTGACATATTATAACAAGTAAAAGTGTGCGTGCAGTATTATAAGTGTCTAAATATATATATATATATATATATATATATATATATATATATATATATATATATAAACACTAATGAAGATTTGTTAGGCATACTTCAAGATGTTCCTGCTAAAATGAATTCCATATGTACTGCAGGAGGAGGCAGTCTAGGAAAATATCCAAGACTGAAGCACTACTGATTTAATGAACTTTGTGATTATACCTTAACATATGAAGGGGTACCTTCCTGTCAGGGTATTAGAAAGTCTAAAATTAATAAAAGATATAGAATTCAGAGCAACAATGTAAAGGAAGTGAATAAGTCGAATGTGCCAGCATGGAAAGATTGACTAGAGGGCACTATAAACCAGCTAAAATAAGAAGGATCATTATTACCAGAACATAGAAAAGTGAGTGGATAATCAATGTCATAAGAGCAGAAACATGCAGTATCAAAGCAAATAAGGGTTTATCTTACATCATCTGCAGTAATAAATTATGAATGATTAGAAGTTTTATAAAAATATAAAGTAGATGTATAAAACAAGCAATTCAGTGATCAAAGAAAATGACAGCTATAGTGATACCATTTAAACATAAGAAATCACAACATTTTGGAGAAGTCTTTATGTAGATACCATCAGACAAAGATGCAAAATGTAGAAAAGAGATGAAAGAAACCGCAAGAATGGCTACCACAGAGGATATAAAATGGAATGAAGTAACAGCCAGAGAAATTGAGACAATATTAAGAAAGGTTCATAGGTTCATAGAAGGCTACGGCCCTAGAGCCTTTACATGTCTAGCCATATTGATGGTTAGGCTCCTAAATGGAAAAAAGGTCCAGATGCAGTACCCATCTGTTTACAGGTATTAACATTTTTACTCCGTGATCTAACCTTGAGTAAAAGTTACTTGCATTGACATCCTGAACTGACATGAACTCCTCCTTAAAATTGTCTGAATGGAGAGATAAGTCAGCAAGCAAAGGCGAGTAGTATTGCTGAAATTGAATTCATCCTCATGTCTTGGTGAGTACCTTCATGAGGTGGACGCTGTTTTTCACAAAATTTCACCAAGACAACACTGATATGTGGACGGTATTAATACAGCATATATCATATACAGAAGTAGGTCAGAAATTAAAAAAAGATAGCTGAATGAACAAGACCCAAGATAAAAAAGTGCCCAATTCTGGTAGACACACTGGTGCTAGAACTGTAAAAAATAACCATGTAGAATCCTCAAAATAAGGAAACATGCCTACAATGGGGCCAAGCCCAGGGGAGGATAGTCCTCTCCGCCTGTTGAGGAAGGAAGTACCAGTCCACAAAGATCCCAAAAACTGATAGGCCAAAGAAGAGCCATAAACAGGATAAAGTGGACTATTGAGGACAAGAAAGAAATAATGTCTTGCTACTGTTATGCAAAAAGCCCAGAATTTCCAGATAAAAGATATGCAAAAAGATAGAGAGAAATTAGAGGAAAGAAAAATACTGCCACAAGAAAAACTGTCAGAAGCCTGAAATAAAAATTTGTGTTCATTAATGCAATAGATTTGTGAAAAACAGTATATAGACCAAGACACTTTGATCCATTTGGAAAAAGAAACATCTGACGAAGTGTGAAAATGTAAACAACATAACCTAGAGAATTTTGAAAAGTATAAAAAAGAAATATAAACATATGAAAGAAAGAGAGATTTGATATGCTGCAATATTTATGCAAAGACAAAAGACAAATTAATCAATAGAAAGAAGGCAGCCCCAAAAATATTTGAAGAGAAATATAGGCAAAGGCGTCCAAATATGGAAAATTTCACAATAAAAAAAAGAAGTTAAAAAATTAGAAGTTGAAGTTATGGAGTGCCTGTGAAGTGAAGAATTTGGTGTAGAAGGTCTAATACAGGTTACATCACAGCATGATGGAACAAGTCCCCAAAGTGAGGAGAAACAGGAAGATCAGGAGACATCTGAAGAAATATGAACCTGGGAAAGAAAGAGATTTAATATGGAGTAATATCTATGCAAAGGAGAAAGCAAAACTAATGAATACAAAAAGAGCAGCACCAAAAATATTTGAAGAGAAATGCAGGCAAAGGAATCCGGACGTGGAAAACTTTACAATACAAAAATAAGAAGACAGAGGAAAAGTAGAAAAGGAGATTAGTAATGGAGAAGTTAAAGAAATAGAAACTGAGGTTATGGAGCAACTGTGAAGGGAAGGATTCAGTGTAGAAAATCTAATTCAGAAAGCACTACAACAGGATAGAGCAATGGACATCCAAATTAAGGGGAAACAAGTGGAATGGGAAGCAATTGGTCAGGTGCCATGCAAAGATACTTTGGAGCTTTCTACAGGAAAGCAGTATAAACATTCACTTGAAGCTGGACAGCAAGGGAAGTAACAGGAAACGGTGTAAACTCTGACACAGTCAATATTGAGGAGTGATAGGCCGGTGAGTTCCCATATGACAGAGTAACATATGGCACAGGATGAAATTGAAGAGAATTTGCCACAGAAGGATGCTATAGAGCTTTCTATAGAATGCCTGCAGGAAATGGAAAACAAAAAATGTGCCCTCTGTTTAGAAGAAAATGAGCTAAGGGAAGAGTTGGTTAATTTTACATAGATGTATATATTAAGATCAATGAAAGAAATAGACTGCAGAAGGTCAATAAAACCCAAAAAGTCAAAAGTTTGATAAAACAAATGAATATAGTAATTAGGACTGTCCATAGAGGTCCATTCGATATAACAGAAGTAAACAGGATATATTACTGTGCAGCTAAATTAATAGATAAAATTCTACAAGAACACAGGGAAGTAAGAGAAATTAAGGGGAGAAATCGAACACCATCATGGATGTACTGAATAGAAAAAACAATAAAGCAGTTAAGGCAAGAAGTGTCATTGTTAGAGGAGTCTAGAAGAGGGAGTAGATCAACAAAAGTACTCAGATAGATGTGATAAAAGCAATGTGCAACATTATAATAGCTCGGGATCTATCAAGCACCATTGCAAATAATCTAAAAATATCAGCAGAGGCAGAAAAATGTAGAAAATACACAGATAAATATAAAGGAAAAGTACAAAATAAGCAATTTATTGATGACCCCCAAAAGTGTTATAGATACTTGAGAAACAAGGTAAAAGGAATTAAAATACCACCCAAAAAAAAAGAAATAGATACATTTTGGAGAAGTATATTTGAAGATCCTGTAGTACATAACAAAAATGCTAAATGGAAAGAAGAAGTAAAAGAAAGTATAAGAAGTTCAACGGTACAGGATATGAAGTGGGATGAAGTAACAGCCAGAGAAATTGAAACAAAGTTAAGAAAAACCTCTAATTGGAAAACACCAGGCCCAGATGCAGTACCTAACTTCTGGTTTAAAGTATTAACATCTTTGAATGAAGATATAGCCGTGAGTAGCAACTATTTATATGTGCATCCTGAACAGACACCAATCTGGCGAACAACAGGAAAAACAATGTTCCTACTTAAGAGTGAACCTGCAAGCTACCCTAAAAATTATAGACCAATAACTTGCCTTTCAACAACATATAAACTATATACTGGAATTGATGCAGACAGAGTTTGTAGTCATTTAGAAGAAAAATCAATCATGGCAATAGAACAAAAGGGAAATAAAAAAAGTCACATGGAACAAAGGATCATTTGTTGCTAAATAAAGTCATAATAGAGAACTGTTAAAAGGGGAAGAATCTATCAATGGGATAGATTGACTACAAAAAAGCATTTGATAGTATCCCACATTCATGGATAAAAGAGTACTTAAAATATATACGATACATTCTACACTGATAAACTACATTACAGTGACCATGAAACAGTGGCAGACCACTTTGCAATTAAGCCATGATAAAGGGCAAATTATTATTCCAGGGATAAAAATTCAAAGGGGATATTCCAAGGTGACTCCCTATCACCTCTGCTATTCTGTCTTGCCATTAAGCTGTCTACTTAACAGATTAGGTCATGGCTATAACTTGGCTTCTAGAAAACAACAAAGTATAAAGACTTATCATCTTTTTGTCAATGATTTAAAACTGTACAGCTCATCAGATGAGGAACTGAAAGCATAACTGCAAGTTGTCAAAACTTTTTCAGATTGTATAAAAATGTCTTGGTTTTGATAAGTGTGCAAAAGCAACTTTTAAAGCAAAAAAGCTGCAGCACCAAGAAAACAGTTTGAGAGAAGAATGTGATATAAAAGAACTTGAGCAAGAGGGAGTGTATAAATATTTGGGAATTGATGAAGGATCAACAATAAAACATGAACAAATGCAAATAAAATTTGGGAATATTTTCAAAAGACTTTAATCCTGAAAACAGCATTGACATCTAGGGACGGGATTCAAGCTATAAACCAATTTGATCTTCCTGTCCTGACTTGCAGTTTTGGAGTGATTGCCCCAAAATGTGTTGGATAGAGTAGATAGGAAAACAAGAAGAATGTTTCATGCTCACCAAATGATTTATAAATATCAGTGCATACCAAGATTATATATTCCCCATTCTGAAGAAGATATGGGCCTCCTTGAAGTTGATCACATGTATAGAGCTGTAATTGGTGAGACTGCACACATATCTGCTGACCTCACAGGACCCAAACATAGTGAAAGTTTTGAAACATGAGAATAAATCTAAGATGACTTCCCTGCTTAGTCTAGGAGAAGCATATCAATGTCAAGCAGGAATGGAAATCTAACCAGAAGAAGATAAAAATCAGGCGGCAACTGAATGTGCCAAAAAAAAAAACGAAAGAATATAAGGTGAAGGAACAGATAAGAAGGCAAGAAATTTGGAAAATGCATAATTGTAGTTGCAAGTGTAGAAGTGTTCTGGAAGAACCTCATGTTGATCAGGATAGAATGCAGGAATGGTTAAGGAGAGGTGAATTCATACCAAATGATGAAAAGTTAATATTGGTGGCCAAGATAGTGGTCTATGCACACGTTGATTTACAAAGTCCATTGTACATGTGGGAGAAAAAGGTAAATGTAGGTTTTGTAAAACAGAATTGGAAACAGTCGCACACCTCATTGCTGGTTGTGATATACTAATGGCAGAAGGACTGTATACTGAAAGGCATAATAATGCAGCAAGACTGTTGCACTGGGGATTGAGTAAACATGATGGTATTGAAGTAGCTGAAAAACACTGGAAACATGAGCCACAAAGCATCATAGAAAATGATGACTACTACATCACATGGGATCACTCATTACCAACAGTTCAGAAGATAGATGCGAGAATACCAGATATAGTGGCTCATGAAAAGAAGACAAAAATAGCATTGATCATTGAAATCACTACACCCAGTGACTGCAGTGTCTTGTGTACAGAGAGACATCAAGTCATAAAATATTAAGATTTGCAGGCAGAAACGAGGGCAATGTGGAAGAATGATACCCAGACAGTTCCAATATTAGTAGGAGTAACGGGCCTTATAAAAAAGAATCTACAATCATATTTAGATATTTTACCAATACATGTAACTCCATACAAATTGCAGGAGTTGTTACTGAGCGCATTACAAGTGCTGCAAAGAGCACTTCTGGCTGACATCAAAGATTGAAACAATAATAATTTCATGAACTTTAATCATACTTTGACTTTGGAATGGGGACCATTCCCATAATGGTAATAGAACCCCAAAAGACATGGAGAAATTTTTGAACCTGCAGACCATTGTGAAACCGTATACCAATAACTTACCTTCCACGAATATAGAAACCATACACCAGAAATGACACAGACAATGTTTATAGTCACTTAGAAAAAAAAAAAATTTTGGCAATAGATAGGTAATAAATGAAAATCATTTGAAAAAAAAAGGACATGTGCTGTTAAAATATAATTGAAAACTGTAAAAAAGGGGGTAGAATGTAAGTATGATCTGGATAGATTACAGAAAAACATTTTACATTTCACATTCATGGATTATTGAAAATGTATACTATAAAATATGCATTGTACTGATAAAACTATACGTCAACTACTACAAAACAGCAGCAAACCACTTTACAACTGCCATAATAAAGGGAAGATAAGTATGCAGGGATAATACTCCAAAAGGGATATTGTGCTGCAGTTCTTTTTCACCACTGGTGTTTGCATTGCTGTTAGACTATTACATTGTTTACTTAACAGACTAGGTTATGCTTATAGCTTGAGTTCCAGAAATAGACCTTGCCTAGTGATATATCATCTACTTTTTCCAGTGATTTAAAACTGTGTAGCTCATCAAAGATACTAAAAGCACACCTTTATCAGATGGTGTAAGAATGAAATTTGGTCTTTATGAATGCAGAAGAGGCACAGTTGTGTGGCAAGATTGTTATTTTGAGAATTGATCAAGCACTGAAGAATACAGATAGATGAGAAAAGCATTAGAAACATAAACCACAAAGAATTGCAGATAGTGATGAAGGGCTTCATCCAGTACCAGCAGTTAAAAAAGTAAAAGAAGAAAATAAGAAATAGTTGAAAAAATAATAAAAGCTGTGTTAATTATTAAAATAGCTTCACATAGTCTCTATAATGTCCTGTGTACTGAGTGACATTGAAGATATATCAGGACTTGAAAGCAGAAACTACAGTAATGTGGACTGAATTCACCCACATAGTTCAGTAGCAGTAACAGTAACAGTACCTGGGTGAATAAAAGAAATTCCAGGTCTACTTAAAAATGTTGATCAGTACAGGTAACTCTATATGAACTGCAGACAGTGCCATTTCTGGGTACATACTGACTGATGAGAACGCTGCTCATGTCAAACATCACTTATTGAAGTGTGTTGTCACTTTCAGAGGCACCATTGCGTTACAATTACTTTAATTTCTCATTACATTCTTCATGTTGAAGCTGCAAGCTGATTTACAAGAAATGAAGATTACAGTGTACTGTTTGATTCTTTTAATTTATGTTTAGATTTCCTTCTGTGAAACCACAACAACTAAATAATGGTATGCTAAATCTTGAGTTGTGACTTACAACTCCAAAGCATTCTAATCTTACCTTTTTAGAGGAGCAGCGTCTTCCTTACATTGTAGTTTCACTTCTACATTATTAAGTGTTCATTCTAAATGTGAGGTGTTCCACCTCAAAAACCTAGTTGGCATCTTGTCTTTCTAAGTAAGAAACTTCTGTATATGAATTTAGCATGGAAATACTGTTGTATATGTAGAGTCTGCATGTTCTCCCCACGGTCGAGTGGTGTTCGAAAGATATGTGTGAATGGGCGTGCCTTTGTTGAAGGTTGGGCGTCAGGCTGGCACCTTGGCACCGTAAAAATTGACTGCCAATCAATAGTGGACCGGAGTTCCGCTGTGGCGATCCCTAACCAGGAAAACCCGAAAGAAAAACAACAGATTCCACTTCCACTCCTTACCAACCCCAAACGGTTGGCCAGATCTACCCCCAAATCAGTGGGCAGAGGCTCAAAAACAAATTTTCTCTCTCTTACGCATCAGGGCTATTCAACCTGTTCCAGAAGAGGAAAGGGGACATGGTTTCTACTCAAGACTTTTCCTGGTGCCCAGAAAACTCCTGCCGTCCTATCCTGGACCTCTCTATCCTAAACACATTTTTAGTGATCCCAAAATTCAAGATGCTAACTATTCAACAGCTGCTTCCTATGCTAGGCAAGGATGCCTGGTTGGCAACACTGGATTTAAAGGAAGCCTACCTGCACATCCCAATAAGGGAATCTTGCAGAAGATACCTATGCTTTAAAGCAGGCTACATGCACTATCAGTTCTCTGCACTGCTCTTTGGCTTATCTACTGCACCCAGGGTATTCATAAAGTGCCTAGCTCCAGTCATTTCATTTTGCAGACAAAGAAATATCCAAATATATCCATACCTGGACGATTTCCTAATTCAGGCAGAAAGCCAGGACATACTACTAAATCGTCTGGCGTTTGTATAGAAATTACTAACTTCTCTGGGATACACCATAAATGGAAATAAATCACATATTGTACCCTGCCAACAAATTGTATTCCTGGGAGCAAGTTTGAACACAACTTCCCAGATGGCTTTCCTCACTCCGGAGAAACAAGTTCATTTCACAGCCTACTTCAAACTACTGGCCACAAAGACCCAGCTATCTGCAAGGAAAATACTGCAAGCCCTGGGGTTCATGGCCTCCTGCATTCTCCTAATTCCATATGCAAGACTGCATATGAGGAAACCACAATGGTGTCTAAAACGCCTATGGTGTCAACATTCTCAGGATCTAGAAGCAATGATTTCTATCATACCTTGTCTACAGATAGAGTTCCTTTGGTGGGCAGAGGCTTGCCACCAAAACAAGGGACTGTGATTCACTCTACCCCCTGCCGCTCAAACCCTAACAACAGACGCATCAGACTATGCATGGGGGGGGGGGCTCACTTGGCAGGGAAGTGCATTCAGAGCAAATGGAACCCAAGTCAAATGCACCTGCATATCAATCAAAAAGAAATTTTAGCTGTACAGAATGCTCTGACAGCCTTCAAGGACCACATTCTTCCAGGACAACTAATGGTAAAGACAGACAACACCACTGTTATGTGGTACATAAACAAGCAGGGGGGAACCCACTCATACCCTCTCTGCAGACTAGCCATGGCTCTGTGGAACACAGCCTTGAGCTACCAAGTGCACCTACAGGCTCAATTTCTGCCAGGAAAGCTAAATACACTGGCAGACGAACTAAGCAGAAATCTCATGGACCCACACGAGTGGAAACTGGAACCAAAGATATTCAACATGTTGAGAAACAAATGGGGGAGCCCAGATATAGACCCGTTTGCCTCCCCCAGAACTACCAATTGGAAAAATTCTGCACAAGGACTCCCCACAAACAAGCTTGGAAAGTGGATGCCCTGTCCTTCACCTGGAAAACCTATCAGTTTATTCCTTTCCCCCTCTACCTCTCCTCTCCAAGGTACTACTAAAGATCAAACAGGACAAACCAAGGATGATACTAATTGCACCAGACTGGCCACGCCAACACTGGTACCCCCTTTTGTGCAGTGTGTCACTGCTGGCACCGTGGCATCTGCCCCAGACCCCTGTCCTGCTGTCCCCAGCAGGAGGGCCAGATTCTGCACCCACAGCTTCAAACCCTGAACCTGGCAGCCTGGCTAATTACCTGATCTCTCCGTTACCATCCCTCAGTAAGCAAGTGTTGGTTATCATTCTGGAGGCAAGGAGGCCTAGTACTAGAAAATCCTATGCTGAAAAATGGAAAAGATTCTGTTCCTGGATCCAAACTCAGGGGATGGGCACAGCAGCGCCCAATTTATTGCACATTCTTCAATACTTAACTGAGACGCTTCACAAGGGCCTTTCCTTTTCCTACATCAGAATTCATGCCTCAGCCATTTCAGCTCATTACAACACAGAACCACCCCTCTTCTCTCATCCAGTGCTGAAGCAGTTCCTCAGAGGCACCAAAAACTTAAGACCACCCAGGAGAGCCCCTACTCCAGCCTGGGACCTTAACTTTGTATTGGAAAAACTCACTCTTCCTCCTTTTAAGCCAGCTGCAAATGCAGAGTTGAAATTCCTTTCTTGGAAAACAGCCTTCCTTTTAGCCATCACTTCAGCAAGAAAGGTGTCTGAATTACAGGCCCTCATGGCAGTGGAGCCTTTCATTATTTTTCTTGCGGACAGGGTGTCCCTCAGAACCAATCCCTCCTTCATGCCCAAGGTGGTATCCAGTGTGGCCCTTAATCAGTCCATTCATTTGTCAACCTTCTTTTCTAATCCACAGAACAAAGGGGAACGAATAGTGCATTTCTTAGATGTGCACAGACAACTTAGATTTTACTTGGACAGGGCTAAACCTCTCAGGAAATCTGAACAGCTGCTGGTTGCATTTGCTGCAGGGGCAGAGGGGAAGGCCATTTCAAAGCAAACCATTTCTAAATGGATAGGCCATTGCATTCATTTCTGCTATAAGCACCATGGAAAACCTACCCCACAGGGGATAAGACCACATTCAACCAGGGCTGCATCTACCTCTACAGCCTTTCTCAGAGGTGTCCCTACCAGGGACATCCTAGAAGCTGCTACCTGGAGTTCTGTACATACCTTCACCAAGCATTGCCATTTGCCAATTTTCTCTAATTCCAGAGCTGGCTTTGCCACTGCAGTCTTGCAGGGGCTTGTAGCTGGTCCTAATGCTATCTAATTTCCTCCTCCCATCCTTAGCTTTGGGAATATACCCAAATGTGATGACTGCCACAGTGAAACACGAAGAACATAGTACAGTTGTGTACACTTACTATAAATGTAGCTGTTCAAGTGTAGTCACTGTTGCAGTCCTGTTTACCCTCCCTCCAGCCCCCTGACTTCTATTGGCTATACCTCTGTTCTTGCTTACTATGCTTAAAGCTTTTGGTGTATTTGCTTTTTTGTTGGAGATGTAACCTTGTATATATAATTGCTTCCCATTATGGGGGCACCTGACATCTGGGGCAAGAAAAACTGATGTAATGGCATCGGCTGCATGCTTTATACCCCTGACTACCTGATATCATGGAAGATGAGATAGCAACTGACACAGGACCCAAGACTTTGATAATCAGGCTAACTGAGGGCTACTGCAAGCAGATAACCCAAATGTGATGACTGCAACAGTGAATACACTCAAACATCTACATTTATGGTAAGTGTACACAACTGTACTTTCTTTTCACAGGAATTGTACCAGGGTTGATTTCTTCCCCACTGTCTTGAATTATGCTGGATACAATAGAGAAAGAAGTGCACAAAATTGTGAGAAGCCTTTTGATTAGGGTAAATTCCTTACATGCTTTAGCCAGTGGGATTGAGTTAATCATTGTCTACACAGGTCCTCATTGCTCTATCCAACTGTAATAGTTTCTTAGCTCAGATGGCCTGCAACACTAATGGTCAGCTCATAGCTTTGTTGTGTCCATACCCAAGTCCAGGAATACATTTTATGATTCATTCTCCATCCTCCCTGCTGGCAAGCACTACAAAATATATCCTCTTACAGTGTAACAATTTTTCTTCTAAGTAGTATTTGAAATCTAATTGAAACTATTTTCATACAGACAGATCATTGTGGAACTACATGAATGGTCTCTACTTCCACATAAATAATTTTATAACATTCCTATCATTGCTTTTTTTATTTAAACTTTTGTTTTATTATTTTTTTTGTGTGTGTGCGTTAACAAATAGCAGCCAGTAAATTGCAGTAACACCTGAAGAATTTTTTTGCTCCTCCTTCTCTCTTTTACTCATTTTCTGCATTATCTCTGCAGTTAAATTTTAATGTACTGTCTGATAGTGTTTATGCCTAATATATTATACCATGTTATTATTTCTTTTTCAAATTTTATTACAAATTAAATCATTTGTCTGTTAATTGATAAGATGCACATTAAGCACAGTTTAACAATGTTTTTTCCACAGAATTCCACTGAAAATTAATATGTAATCAAATATAAATCAGCAAATCAGTCAGTAAATACTTATCTTTAGTTAAGGTGTTGATGTTCAGGTTGTCTAAAACAGCAGTTACTGGTTACTTTCTTTATCAAGAGGTGTTAACATCTTAGGTCAACATAGTATCAGAAGGGCTGGGGATTAATTGACATCTCAGAAAGTAAATGTCATCATCACAGTGAATGAATCTGAAAACTGTTTTCTGTGTAAGTGAGGAGTGAAATGGAGAGTAAAAATTCAATAAAGAAAAATAAGGTTTAGTGTCTGTGGAAATGAATGAAATGAATGCTCTTCCAAACCTATCCTTAGCTGAACATAGAAATAGAAATATAGCAAAACTAATTCCAAAACACTGAAATTTGTATCTGTAACTCTGATACCTAAAATGTAATTTTACATACTGTTTCATTTAATGCAAATAAAATGACTAGAATGATCATCAGCTGCAAAGTTAAAAATATTAGTACTTTATAGGGAAAGGGAACTGTAAGTCCTTCAGAGTGCTTTATAGAATGTGGAAATCCACCATAATTATAACAAAGACTGACCATAATTATAACAAAGACTGAATGGAAAAACTTGTTTAACACAGAAATTTCTACATTCAGATGAGTTTGTATTGCTAAAATGCTGAAGGTTCCAACCTGGCATGGAGGTTTAGGATATTTTCTTGAAAGTGCTTCCATAAGTACTCTTAAACACCAGCAAGGATAGGGGAAATGTTTCCAGAAGAACTACTCATTAATTTTTATTTGCACTTTGTTGGCCAAGTTAGTCCCACTAGGGTATTGGTCTCTTTTCATTGGAGACCTCAGGTAGTATTCATACATACTAAGGGAAATGTAGCTAGAGCCCAGAAAACTTCTGCTATTCTTTCTTTCAAGGAGAAGTTAAGCACTCTTTATAGTGGCTAGGCAGTGCCAGAGGGCTGCTATTGCAGTTCCAGGAATTCCAAGATGGAGGAGAGGAGCAGAGCAAAACTTACAAAAAGGAGGAGAAGGAGATGAAATAACTGTTATGGAGGTGGAAACATGAGGATTGAAGACATCAGCTTTGGTAAATTTTATGACCCAGACAGAGCAAAAAGAAGAGAAAGCAAGATGTTGTGACATGGTGGAGAGAGTATTACAGGAGGAAGAAGCCGAAAGTTTGGAAATAGAAGTAGAAGCTGGTGAAGAGAATATTGGAGATATTCTTAGCTGGTGGAGCAGCCAGTTTTAAGAGTTTACTTCTGTAACAGTTTTTCTTTCCTTTTTATAAAAAGAAAGAACTTGTACAATAAAGAGTGGGAGAAGGAACTGAAACAGACAAAGATAAGCAGTTTCTCAGCACTGATGGTAAGAATAAAAGTAAAAACAATGACCATGTGAACATACGATGTATTATGGACAGTCCTCTCGCAACTAATAAATCCAAGTACTGCACAAGCACAAGGGCACATGCACTGAAAGCAGGACACTGGATACCAGTACAGGTTGTTCACTTTATTTTCACAACAAAACGAAGATGCAAAGAAGTTGGTTAAGCGCTTTCATCTAGGATACTAGACTTCTTCAGAACATTTAACAATACTAATTCTCCCCTTTATATACCTAAAAGCCCGCCATTTATATCAATTATCCAATCTGGCTTATAACTTCATTTTGTCATTGTTTAAAGATATACTAAGATATTGCTATATATTATATTACAATCAATGTTTCACATGACTGACATATATATACACTTAACATATATTATCTAAAAGATGTACATTCGTTTCCATACATTGAAAATTAAAATTGAGATGAAATACCATAATAAATATTATTACTTCCAATATAAAACGAATTCTGATTTATATACAAAATAATTTTTTAAAAAAGATTTTTCCACATGACACTTACCTAAAACTCTGTTAAAATAGAATGCCTATGCTTTCCATTCTTATAATTCTATTGTCTGTTATTGTGTACAAGTAATAATACCTATATTCTAATATATTTGAATTAATTAGTTTATTGTAATCTCTCAGTTACAATAACTGCAATATCTGTATAAGGCTCCTAGTTTCAAAGCTACTGGAGACTGTGGGGATGTCTCACTCCATCCATGTTGTTTCCTTACCAGTAGTCAGTCCCCACCTGACTTGACAATTAATGGCATGGAATGTATTGGACATCAATGTCCTGCTTTCAGTGCATGTGCCCTTGTGCTTGTGCAGTACTTGGATGTATTATGGACAGTATTATTTTGTCACTAGGATGTGACATTCAAGACATAAGGGTATTCATTTATTTGGGAGATGAACATTTATAGAAAATGACATTTGAAAACTTTTAAGTTGCTAGAAAAATCTAAAACTGAGACTGAAAAAAGGGAATACAACATCACTGCAGAAAGGCTATTAATTTCAGAGCTGTGGACTACATCTGAAAAAGAAAACGTGTGTGCAATTTAGGACTTCATATAAAATAAAGTACAAAATATTTAAAAAAAAATGTGATGAAAGAAATTACTGGGGTTAGGAATTGTAGAAAACAATGGATGTCCTTCTTTAGGTCAATGTTGCAATATTGCAGTACCACTATGTTATTTTGATGTGGTAACATAACGTTTGTCCAGTGTGCCAAAGCCATAAGCCTTCCATGTGCTTTTATGTCTATCATATGACTTAATCCCGTGGGGGGTAGAAGTACATAAGTGGACAGAGGGAGTGTCAGATCCTCAGACTATCTTGCTGCCAGTCCGAATGCAGGATCTTCAGTCACATCAGTCTGTTGTGTTGTTGACTGCTACCATTGCCTGTATATGTCATGGGGGAATCTCCTTCCTTTTTCATGTATTTTTCTATTAAAGATAGATGTTAATGTCAGCTAAGACAGGGGAGTGCAAAGGTGGTAGCACATACCTTATAAGGTATGTGCTACTCCCATTGCTTATTTTTATATAGGGGCTGACCATGATTATAGAAACTGTCAGAACTGTTAATAGTTTGTTCCCAAAACCCTCTGTACTGTACTTTCTTCGTTAAATACATACTTAATTTATTTTATTTATTTATTTTATTTTACATTTGTTTACCGGGAAAGTCCGACTGGACACAGATCCGTTTTCAGCTGAGGCCCGGGGAGAAAAGCTCCACAAATATTACATTACATTATATTGGTTAACATTACCATTTATACAAAACATTAGGATGATATAAGACAGTATTCATGCAGACAGTTACACAGTTAGTTACATTACAACAGTAATATTTGCAAGGTACAGGATTTTTCGACTCAGAGTACAGTATGTTGGTTGAATACAGATAAAAACAGCAGTTTGATATGAGTTTTATTAGAGTATCTGCTAAAATTTATGCAAAAGGTAAGACAGTAGAGAATAATTTGTTTTACAGCTTTGTGTCACTAAGCTATTAGTGGTTGAGAACAATGGTGTTTATTTGAGTGAGTATTAATAGTAGTGAATTAATTTGGTCTAGCCTGGGGGAAGACATGAACATAGCCAGTTTTGCATAAAATGTGATTTGATGTTTTTTTTTGAAGAGGTAAGGTGAGGATGTTGAGGTTAGGTGATTGGGTTGGAGGTTCCAGGTTTTTGCAATGCAGCAGGTGTAGTGTGATTTGCCAGTTTCATTTTTGTGCTTGGTGACAGTTGTGTGGTTTTGTTGTGTCGATCTTAGGTTTCTGGAGGGAGTATAGTGTTGAATTAATTGCTGCAAGGAAGGTAGTAGAGCTTATGGACAGTGGTGAGTTGGTTGAGTAGAAGGATTTGAGGTAACTCAAGTCAGTTGAGTTGTCTGAGGGATTGGCAGTGATGGGACCTATGTGTGGCTTCATTAGCAAATTTGGCAATTTTGTTGTAGCATGATTCAATTTTTGAAAGTTCTGCTTGGTGAAGGTTTGTAAAGATTGGGGAGGCATACAGAAGTATAGATAACAGATGAGTTCTAGCTATGGTGGCTTTTGTGTGTCTGGTCATGTAGTTGTGGTTTCTATAAAGGAGTCCGATCTTTTTATTGACTTTCTTGATTGTTTGAGAAATATGGATGTCATATTTATGTTTATTATCAGTTACTACTCCTAAGAGCTTGGTGTGAGGTGTAGGAGTAATATTAGTATTGTCTTTGGATATTATTGAAAAGTTATTGTTTATGGGGGGTCTACTTGGGCTAAAAAGAATAAGTTGAGTTTTCTTTGGGTTAAGCAGTAGTTTGATGTTGGTGAACCATTCTTCGGCTAGGGTAAAGTTTTTTGGGGTTATAATTTGGAGTTTATCAAGGGTGTTAGCTGCACTTATTATAGTGGTATCATCTGCATATTGGACTATTGAGGCGGAGGGTAGGGATGATGCTATGTCATTAGTAAATAATGAGAATAATAGTGGGCCAAGGATGGATCCTTGTGGTACACCAATGGTTATTGGGAGTAGGGGTGACAGGTGGTTTTCCCAGAGAACAGCTTGTTGTCAGTTAGATAAATAGCTACTGAACCAGGATAAGGTGGAAGAGTTTATGTTAAAAGTGGCAAGTTTTTCTAGTAGTAGACTGTGGTTCACCATATCAAAGGCTTTGGATAGGTCTAGGAATATTGAGGATACGAACAGGCTGTTGTTTCTGTGGGTATTAATATTGTGTGAGAAGGATGGCAATGCTGTGGTAGTACTGTGCGAAGGTCTGAATCCATGTTGGGATTGTGATAATAGATTGTTGTGAAGCAGAAATTTCATTAGTTGTGAGTGGACTACTATCTCTAGAATCTTTGATAGGGGTGATAGTATTGCAATAGGGCGGTAGTTAGTAAGTTCAAGGGATTGTCCCTCTTTATGTAATGGTATTATGTGTGATATTTTCCATGATTTAGGTACTTTGGATTCAGTTATAGATCTGTTGAGAATGGATACAGGATAGGCTATGGCCTCTGCAGTAATTTGTAGGAATTCTGCTGGTATTGTGTCTACTGCTAGGGTTGTTGACTTCAGTTTTTGAGGAGTTTGGTAATAATTGTAGTACTGACTGCTTCTAGGGAGAAACTATGTGTATTATCATCTGAGTTGGGGGGTGGAGGCTGCAGTTGATGTTGTGTGAGAGCTAGTTGTTTGGGTATTGGCTAGGGCTTAGATGGTTTCAGTAAAGTATTTGTTAAAGTGGGTGGGGATGTTATGTAGATTGTTTGGTAGTATAGGGGCAGGAGTGGTAGGTTTTCCTGGGTGTAATAGGTTGTTAATTGATGCCCAAAATTCAATGTCTGAAGTACCTTGTGCAAAACAAGATAGCGGACCCTCAGCCTCAGACATCCTGCTTGAATCAGAAAAGAAATTCAAAAAAGCTAGGCCTGAACTGTCTGCTGCCCAGTCTGAGTCAGACACCAATTTGAGATGCTACAGGAATCCTCTGTCTGAATCCATTTCAGGCACCCATCATTGCAACCCAGGTGGAGGCCTGTATGGTGTCTGACTTCCACACATCCTCTGACATTGTTCATCTCAGTTGAGAAGGAGGAATGGAGGGGGGTCATTTCAGAAGGTCTGGAGGTATGCCTTTTATCCTTGTGTGGGAAAAGGTGCCCACAACTTTGATGGAGATCCTCCAGAGTTCCAACCTACAAAGCCATTTTTGTCTCTGATCCCCCTTTCTTTCCTGTCAACTCCTTCAAGTCTCCTCCCCTTTAGAAGAAAAATCATGAATTTTCATTTGAGAAGGAATCTGATTCTGATTAAAATTCCCTGGCATATTCATCTTAGGTCTATTCTGCAGGTGAGCTTGCCTCCAATGATGAGGGCACTTTGTCCTCTGACTATCCCACTGAGGAACTCTCCTTTTGGGAAACTTTAACTAAAATGATGCAGAACTTTGGGAATCCAAGCAGGTGCCTGATGCACAAAGAAGATCTAATACTTGCTTGGAGGTAGGGGTTCCCACACCTTCTGTTGTCCCTCCAGTGATGGATGCCTGCTTCAGTGGTTCAACAGATAGTACACTTGTCCTTGATGTTGGAAGATCAAAACCTGTAAGTTCTCTTCTCACCCAGGTGGTTGGATTCATTTGCTATTACTGACGCTGCAGTACAGCATACGGGGGTCCTTAACTCCTGAGTATGCTGTCTTTCAATTGAGGTGTTAAACCAATGTCCCATCTGCCTGAGTAGGTGGTAACTTGGGTACATATAAAAGATCCACCAACACTTATTTCCCTAACACAGTTTGGATCAGTGGATGGGAAATCACAAATTCACCCATGACTTGTAGTCTGTGGCCCTTATGGAACAGGACAGGTTGTAGATTCTCTTAACATACAGGCATATGCCAAAGCTATTCTAGCCACTGGGCACTGATAACTGTGAAAATCAGGCCATTAATGGCTAGGCTTAAAAGGGCTCTAGGGGTATTATCCTGGTAATCTCCTATGAGCCTATGCATTTGCACCCACTTCTACTTCTGATTTCCAGTCTCTAGCACCCTTGAAGTGTGGCAGGTTTTATAAGATACCAGACCTTTTAAGTTTCTTTATAAAAGTACAGCAGCAGGCCCCTCTACTTTTTCTCTTCCTACTGATAACTTCATCCACCGCTGGTAATTATCATATTGACAATGCACCCCTAAGAGTTGACCCAATAGTCAGGGACTAAGGAGCAGACATAGTAATCTAGCCTTTAACCTTCACATGTCTGCAGTAGTGAGGAAATTATTCTGTGTTGTGCAACTTATAAACAAAACTATGGCATCTAGGTTCAAGGAAGTCTTTGTTCCAATATATCCGGCATTCATCAGACCTATCATTGAGTACAGTGTCCCATTTGGTATGTACCTAACCAGGCATATCCAACAACTGGAACATCCACAGAAGTTCCTCACTAAAAGAATACAAAAGTAAGTAACATGTCCTGTGCAGACTGCCTCAAGGCCCTATCCCTGTATCCTGTTTCCTACTGGCTGTTGAGGGGAGATCTATACCTGGAATGCAAGGCATTGTCAGACCCCACCCTGGTGGACCTTCTTCATATCTGCAAAATAAACAGTACCAGAATTACCTGTTCTAAAAACTTAAACCTTGCCTGTGATATAAATA
Source organism: Protopterus annectens (assembly GCF_019279795.1). NCBI lineage: Eukaryota > Metazoa > Chordata > Ceratodontiformes > Protopteridae > Protopterus > Protopterus annectens. The sequence continues at coordinate 17,875,258 of NC_056745.1, forward strand.
GGATCTGCTAGAGAGTATCCCAGAACTTCCTCTTCTCTGGAATGGGCTTCCCATCCATGTAAAGTCAAGTTTCTCCTTAAGCCAATTCATGTGTAACTTGGACAACTGGATAGGGAACAGGAACTTCATCCCTGGTTTGACACCTATGTCTCTAATGCACACAGACACTCTATAAAGGGTTCATCTCCCAGGCCCAATTGTAAATGTTTCATTTTCCAAGTCCCCGCTTAATTAACAAGGCTACCAGAACTTTTCAGAGATTTGTGATGCATGGCTAAGCTTAAAAAGGCCCTTGTGGTCATTAGCCTAGTAAACACCTATGAACCTATAAGATTCTGCTAGCAGCTAATGTTTTGCCATCTAACAGAGATAGTAGGACCATAGACAGTTATGGGAAGAAAGTTAACACTTTATCCACACTTGTTTTCAGAGCTTTAGATTACAAGACCAAAATGACAAAATACCTTTTGTCCATTTTTGGGCTATCTAAGTATGACCATAGCTTTCTCTGAGATTTCTGATTCTAAGCAACAAGTAAATTCTATGCTTGGAGAAGCTACACAAGTTGCAAAGTATTTCATAAAGTGCAGCTACGATGCTGCAGAGGCTTCTTCCAGGGCTGCTGCTAGTGTCTCAGCTATTAGAAGGCGTAACTGATGATGATAAGTCAAAGAATTTGGATTGTACCCTTCAGAGGGGCCTTTTATTTGGACCCTTTGGAGCATTACATTTCAAGACTGTACAAGGGAAAGGCAGAGTGATGCAGGACATTAAATCATTCTCACTTCATTGCCTATGTATCAAAGAAATCACCCTGCCCAGCAAATTTCCTTTGTCACCAGGGATCAGAAACCATCTTAGAAGGGAAGAAAATAGCCAAGGAAAAGATGTCATGATAGACGTAAAAGAGACTCCAAGTCTGGAAGATGACCTTTTTCAGATGAATCAGCCTGTATATCTGAGACCACCTTCCTGTATCCCTCCTCAGTCCAGGAATTCCCTTGTCAGAATAGCTAACCTTGTCTATTCAAGTCTGGGAATTCACCACTACAGACAAATGGATGTTGTCCATAGTTTGGCAGGGTTACAAAATGTCTGTGAGGGAAATTCCACCACTGAGGGGTATCCCTCTTCCTCCTTCAAATCAAATGCACTTACTTCCTCCTCTGTTACAAAATCTCCTTAACGAGGGCACCATCAAACTGATGTCACACCAGCATCTAGGAAGAGGCTTTTATTGAAGACTTTTTCTGGTACCAACAAAAGAAGGTACTTGGGAGACCCACTGTGGATTTATCTCAGCTCAACACCTTTCTGCAGCCATTATCTTTCAAGAGTCTATCACTGCAAACTGTTCTTCCTTTCAGCTTTCCCCAGAACTTTCTGGACTCCCTAGACTTAAAAGGTGCATATCTGCACATCTCCATTCACCCCCACCTGCAGAAAAGTTGTTAGTTTTCTACCTTTTTAATCACACTTTCAGTTCTCTGCTTTACCTTTTATTTTTTCTACCACTTCCAGTCACTGCCTTTTGTAGAACACAAGAAATTTAAAATTTCCTTACCTAGATGACCTTCTTATCTAGGGTACCTCTCAGGACCCCCTATATCTGCATCTCAGTTTCACAATTTTACTTCTGGCAAGACCAGGATTTACTCTCCCAAAAAATGTCTGTTCTAACACTTTCAAATAATCTAATGTTCATAGATTGCAGACTGGATACCTAGCTATGCATCCCCCCCCCCCCCACGAGAAAGTTCAGTCCCTCTCTGCCTTCCTTCAGTCTAATACTGTAAGGGACATTCTGAAAACCCAGAGATACATGGCATGAAGCCATTCCAGCAGTAACTTTTGCCAGGCTACACTGCAGAAAGAAGTCTGTATGGTCTCACCATTATCATCCACTGGGCTTCCAAAATCCTACTCTTTGCCATTTCTGAAGAAAGTGTTACAGTGGTGAATAACCCAGGTCCAACTAACTCCAGCCCCTCTGACAAGGAACTGCAAACAGATGCATTAAACCAGGCTTGGGGAGCCCGGACAGTTTCATCAGTTCAAGGCCAGTGGCCCCAGACAAATGAGACAGTGTGTCAATGCCAAAGAAATTAAGGCTATTTGAGAGCCTTTTAGGCCTTTTCTCAGATTTGGAACCCAAGCCCGCTCAGAATTTTCACAGACAAACCAAAATGATGTGGTATATCATCTAATGGGGGGACCAAGTCCTACCAGTTGGGCAGTCTAGCTTTTTCAGCAGGAGACCAGGCTATAGGTTCAAAGGTAAGTACTATGCTAACTGCTGTTGTTTGCCATTTTAAGTCTAGCCAATTTCCCTCAAAGGTGAGAATCGAACCCTGTACCTTGTGTTTGTGAGGTAAACACTCTAATCATTATTCCAACCTCCCAAAAAAGTATCTAACTGTTTTTGAACCCTGCATCAGCTGTCTTCAATCCTTAAGATCATTGCACTTAACACCTTGTGCCACAGGGAAAGTTACCTGTAACCTATAAAGGCAAATCTGTCCCTTGGAATGGTGTACATCCCATTAGGGGACCAAATACTTGCAGACTCTCTGTACAGGTCCATGGAAGACCTACAGAAATGGATGCTAAACAGTGAAGTCTTTCTGGACATAGTCCATGGATGTTGTGCTTCTCAAATAGTTTGGTTGGTCTTCATTTAGAACAGACAGCTCAAGCTCGTTTACTTCAGGACTCCTTATCCTAAGCCTTTTGGACAAATATATATTTCAGCTGGGAGTAAAATGACCTCTGTGGCTTACACATATCCTTGTAATCACAAATGTTCTACTAAACATCCAGTAGGACAGGGGTTCCTATCATGTAAGCAAATGCTTAAAGTTGCGAACGCTGTTTAATCAAACGTGTTTAGCCGAAATGGCAAAACTCCAAAAACACTGAACAGTGATTTTTTTTTTCCCCAGGGAAAAAAAAATCACTGGGTTGTTTTCGGGACTTTACCATTTCCTCCACTGTGGTGCGATCTCGGAGTTGGTATATTTAAGTAGGGGGTTGGGGGGCAAAGCCCCCACTTTATTTTGTGTTTGGGATTTTTTTTTTATGGAAAAAATTGCTGATCCGTGTGTTCGGCATTTTGGATTTTCATAGTGTTTAGGTCAATTATACAGCATTTGCAATTTCAAGTGTTCGCTGATATAATATAGACCCATAGGACAGACCAAATATCTTCCTGGTGCCTGCTTTCTGGTCAGGCAGCACTGGTTTCCCCTTCCATACCTTGCCAGGGGTCATGACAACAAGTTATCATACAAAGTGGACTCATTGCAAAGAACAAGGGCTCTCTGCTTTATCCCGACTTGCTAGCTCTCAACATGATTCTATGGATGATAGAATTTTAATCCTTTTCAGACACCAGTTTTCTAAGGACATGTTTTGTTTCATGTGCCCCAGGAGGTGAGAAAACCTATCACTAGAAAGTCTTACATCTCCAAAGGTAAAAGATTTTTAATCTGGTGTCATAAAAAGAATCTCCTTCAGGTGCAGATCCCTAAAATTTTCTCCTACTTGTGTGAGCTAACCAAAACTGGACTTACCTATTCTTCTACAAAGGCAAATTAAGTCAGGCAGTTTCTTAAGAGCATCCTTCTCTTGAACCCAACTAGGAGAGCTACTGGGGTCTCAACTTAATTTTGGAAAAAATTACTTTGCCACCTATTGAACCTGAAGCTTCCACATCCCTAAAGTTTTGTACTTGGAGAGCTATTTTACTAATAGCCCTTACTTCTGCCAGAAGGGTTTCTGAGCTTCAAGCCCTTGTGGCTAACCAATCCTTCCCTATCTTCCACAAGGGTAAAGTCTCTCTGAGGGCTAACCATTCTTTCATGCTTAAGGTGGTCAATGAATTGCCTCTTGATCATGCTATACATTTAACTACCTTCAAAATGGAAAATGTGTGGTACCCCTCTAAGTCTCAGAAAACCAACTAGCAACATATGCTGGGTCAAAAACCAAGAAGAAATTTCATTGTGGAGTATGTGATATTCACTCCTTGAGTTATGTTATGCATCTAGTTCACTAATAAAAATCAAACTGTGAAATACATGCTACAGAATAATAAAACAGAAAATAGTTGGTAGTCCACAGTTGAGATAGAAATGGAATATCCTTTCCTGAAACACATAAGTGATCCTAGTTGAGTATAATTAAAAGCATCAGAAACATTCATTATTTATATATAATCAGGTTATTTAGAGGAAGGGGGTGTTTACAGAGGGTGTTTCTTTTAAGAGCAGTAACATAATTCCTTTAACCAAGTCCCCTTCCCCCTTAACATCTGAGTTTGTGCCGCCTTAGCACTAAAACTAAAAAGCTAAAGGCAAATTAAAAAAATTAAAGAAAATATTAGTAAGGGGGCTCCTGAAGAAGGGTAAGAGATGGAAGAAGTAGCTGATAAAATAATTCAATGTGAAGTTATTAATGTACAGGATGAAAACTTTTAAAAGTGAATTGGAAGAAACTGATACAGGAGGAGACCAAAAAAATGAAAACTAAATTAGTTAGGGAGTTACAAGAAAGAAAAGAAAACATAAAATCTGGAAGTAAAACACCAGAAAGAAAAAAAATTATTATTTGGGAATTTTAGAATTAAATATGAATACCATTTGAGATGATATAAGAGATTCACTAATGGTGGAATGGTGCTTCTCTATTACTGGATACCAGATATAACAAAGCATAAAAAGGAAAATGAATAGAGTATTGTGGGGGGGTGGGGGGTGGCCAGTATAACATGAGACATGCTGTAGAATAGGAACTCGTATAAAAAATGTTGAAATATATGCAACAGTAATAGTACCGGGACTGGTACCGATATGTCATATGAGAAAAAGATATTAATGTGGAATCTATCATGACCGAGAGAAACTGTTGTTTAAAGAAATTTAAACATTTGTGTTAGGGAATATTTCAATGGTGACAGTAGGAGAGTTGAACTATAACCTGAGGAATTAAAAGGAAAAAAACAAACACAAAATATTAAGAAGTTAAGAATTAATGAAATGAGATGTTTAGGTAGGAAAATAAATGTATAAAACGGGAATTTTTAAGACTGAATATATGTTTTATTCTAAAGACATGAAAGAAATAACGTGGGTGTACAGATGCCATAGTTTTTGGATCAGACAGAAATATTTCTCATAATAGGACACAATGGTGGCTTGTATATAAGAACAAGTATAAAAATATATTTAGAAGTGGAGAGGAAAAAATTAAGATGAAAGATAAAGAGATTTTTTGAGAAAGAGAAAGTGACAAAATAAGGGAAAGAGAAAGACATGTTTGCAAACAATGGAGAAAAAGTAAAAAATGATGTTATATAGCCAAACATTTGTTTCTGAAAGTAAATAAATATGAGGTATCCCCATAGTTAGGAAAAGAAGTGAAAATGAGGGAAGGATGGAAACTATCTTAGATGGTAAAGGAGGCCTAAAATACAAATGATATTATGGTGGCATACCTCTCAACTGTCCAGATTTTTACCTCATGTTTATGCTGTGCTCCTTATAAAATGTGTGGTTTTCTGGCAAATCACAGAAGCTTGACATTAGTAAATAATGACATGCATTTGAGGTTCAAACATCATATCCTTCAGAAAATACTTGCTAACACACACTGTGTTATTCCAGCTCTTTCTAAGTTTATAAGAACATCTAAAATATGTCCCTATTTTTGGGTATTTGTCTCACATTATTTTAGATTTTGTCCAGATTTCTTCCACTAAGAGGTTGATAGGTATGTATGGATGTAGCAGAGAAATTCTAGGAAAAAATATAAGAAGAAGGGGACAAGAAGAATAGAAAGTACAAAAAAAATCTGAAACAGTAAAGATTTTTTTAGAAAATGATATAAGAATAGAAAAAGTGATAGCAGATAATAATGACTTAGAAGCAAGAGTGGGAGATGCAAGCTGTAAGTATTGTAAAGAAAAGAATAAAGATGAAAGAGATTTTTTTAATATTAAATGAATGGATGAAAGAAGGTACAATGGAGGAAGACATGCTAAAATGGCACAATTTGTAAGGAAAAAGAACAAAAGCAAAGATAAAAATAGAGACCTGTAAGACTAGAGAATACTGACTATAAAATACTTATGAAAAATACAAAAAAAGAATGTAGAAAGTAATAGATGTGGTGTGGAATAAGGTGCCTATAGTATAAAAGGATGCAAGGTGAAGTATATGTTAATTATAGTGAAAAGACTAGCAGAGATTACATTGAAAGAAAATAAAGAAATAAGATTGATAGCATGTGATACACTTAAAGCCTTTGAGTGAGTTATGATAAATGGATGGATGGGAAAAAAGTAATTATTAAAAAGGGTAAAACAGGGATGCCCAATGAGGCAAGATGGGAGATGGAAGGAAAAGTTATATTGAAATATGCATCACTCATGCAGATTATCTAGTTTTAATAACAAAAAAACAAGGGATGGATTGATGAAGTTTTAATAATGACTGAAAAAGTGCTAAAATGGCTTGTAATTAAAATGAAATGTAGTTGGATTTGGTGAGATAAAAACAGTAAATGGGATATATTTCACATGAAAGGAAATAAAGATTAGTGGGAGTAAAATGTGGTGAATATGCAAGTGTAATAAGTCGATGGAGAGAGATGCTGGAATAAAATATTAGTTTGTTTTCCCGGGAATTCATTATAGACCCTAGCATGAGCTATATATCCCTGCTTCCCAACTTGGTATTTTGCAATTCAGACATGCCAGCCACTGTTTGGCAACTCCTCATTCTTGGTTAATTTGCATGCCTCTGAATCATGGTTACTACAGCAATGTGCAGTTCATACAGTTCATTGCTAATCTGCACATCATGGTTGTTAACAGCTGCAGCCACATCACGTAGGCATAGGAATCCCCTCAAGCACTCTCCCACATACACAACTACACATTCAAAACATAAACACATCCATTCCCATACCTGTCCCTGAGTTGTCTACTCTCCCTATATCTAGTTATTCCCTCAATCTCCAATCTCTGTACTAGTTCAAGTACTATTAAGGCATGAGAGCTTACAGTATTCCTTGGTGAGTAGTGCTTTCCACACCTCAGATGTCTTTACTAGTTTAAGTGCCGTTATGGCAGAAGTGTAGTCTCTGGGTTCATCAGTGGCAGTGATAAACATTGAGCAGCCTGCCTGCCCCTGTGGGAGTGGTTACTGCCTTGAAACTGTAGTTTTATTGGCCATTTTGGGTCAATTCCAAACTCCTTGATCTCCCTCTCTTAAAACCCGATTGCCTCATGGTTTTGGCATCTTTTCGGACTTGTTGGCTGTTGGTGAAGCACCCACCAAGAGGAGAAAATGCTGAAAGAAGAAAGGAGCCACTTTTGAGATTTTAAGTATTTTGCTTCAGATTATTTGTTAAGTTTTTCTGCATTGACGCCTACTTTTGAGCATTTTCTGGCTTGTTAAACTTGATTTCTGTGTTGGTAACTGTATTTAGAACACAACCTAGAACTGATTACTGAATTTCCTGCCTGCACTTATTTTTAAAATCGTTTTTTTTCTTAAAACTTGCATTTTATCTGTCTCTGGCCTAGCACTCAAGTGTGGGGTCATTTACTGCACTGTTCTAACTTGTTGATACTTGTGAACCTCTGCTTTCCTAACAAAAAAACAAAAAAATCTTGCTTTTTTCCCACTTTTCTGAGATTTAAAAAAAGTTCAGTTACAGATTTGCTGTTCTGAACTGTTTGTAAGTTTCTTGGAGGCCATTGTTTGCTTGGGCTAAAGGGAAGTCTCTGTGTTCATCAGTGGCAGTGATAAACATTGAGCAGCCTGCCTGCCCCTATGGGAGTGGTTACTGCCTTGAAACTGTAGTTTTATTGGCCATTTTGGGTCAATTCCAAACTTCTTGATCTCCATCTCTTAAAACCCGATTGCCTCATGGTTTTGGCATCTTTTTGGACTTGATGGCTGTTGGTGAAGCACCCACCAAGAGGAAAAAACGCTGAGAGAAGAAAGGAGCCACTTTTGAGATTTTAAGTATTTTGCTTCAGATTATTTGTTAAGTTTTTCTGCATTGCCGCCTACTTTTGAGCATTTTCTGGCTTGTTAAACTTGATTTCTGTGTTGGTAACTGTATTTAGAACACAACCTAGAACTGATTACTGAATTTCCTGCCTGCACTTATTTTTAAAATCGTTTTTTTTTTCTTAAAACTTGCATTTTATCTGTCTCTGGCCTAGTACTCAAGTGTGGGGTCATTTACTGCACTGTTCTAACTTGTTGATACTTGTGAACCTCTGCTTTCCTAACAAAAAAACAAAAAAATCTTGCTTTTTTCCCACTTTTCTGAGATTTAAAAAAAGTTCAGTTACAGATTTGCTGTTCTGAACTGTTTGTAAGTTTCTTAGAGGCCATTGTTTGCTTGGGCTAAAGGGAAGTCTCTGTGTTCATCAGTGGCAGTGATAAACATTGAGCAGCCTGCCTGCCCCTATGGGAGTGGTTACTGCCTTGAAACTGTAGTTTTATTGGCCATTTTGGGTCAATTCCAAACTTCTTGATCTCCATCTCTTAAAACCCGATTGCCTCGTGGTTTTGGCGTCTTTTCGGACTTGTTGGCTGTTGGTGAAGCACCCACCAAGAGGAAAAAACGCTGAGAGAAGAAAGGAGCCACTTTTGAGATTTTAAGTATTTTGCTTCAGATTATTTGTTAAGTTTTTCTGCATTGCCGCCTACTTTTGAGCATTTTCTGGCTTGTTAAACTTGATTTCTGTGTTGGTAACTGTATTTAGAACACAACCTAGAGCTGATTACTGAATTTCCTGCCTGCACTTATTTTTAAAATATTTTTTTTTCTTAAAACTTGCATTTTATCTGTCTCTGGCCTAGCACTCAAGTGTGGGGTCATTTACTGCACTGTTCTAACTTGTTGATACTTGTGAACCTCTGCTTTCCTAACAAAAAAACAAAAAAATCTTGCTTTTTTCCCACTTTTCTGAGATTTAAAAAAAGTTCAGTTACAGATTTGCTGTTCTGAACTGTTTGTAAGTTTCTTGGAGGCCATTGTTTGCTTGGGCTAAAGGGAAGTCTCTGTGTTCATCAGTGCAGTGATAAACATTGAGCAGCCTGCCTGCCCCTATGGGAGTGGTTACTGCCTTGAAACTGTAGTTTTATTGACCATTTTGGGTCAATTCCAAACTCCTTGATCTCCATCTCTTAAAACCCGATTGCCTCGTGGTTTTGGCATCTTTTCGGACTTGTTGGCTGTTGGTGAAGCACCCACCAAGAGGAAAAAATGCTGAGAGAAGAAAGGAGCCACTTTTGAGATTTTAAGTATTTTGCTTCAGATTATTTGTTAAGTTTTTCTGCATTGCCACCTACTTTTGAGCATTCTCTGGCTTGTTAAACTTGATTTCTGTGTTGGTAAATGTATTTAGAACACAACCTAGAGCTGATTACTGAATTTCCTGCCTGCACTTATTTTTAAAATCGTTTTTTTTTTTTCTTAAAACTTGCATTTTATCTGTCTCTGGTCTAGCACTCAAGTGTGGGGTCATTTACTGCACTGGTCTAACTTGTTGATACTTGTGAACCTCTGCTTTCCTTAAATAAAAAACAAAAAAACAAAAAAATCTTGCTTTTTTCCCACTTTTCTGAGATTTTAAAAAAGTTCAGTTACAGATTTGCTGTTCGGAACTGTTTGTAAGTTTCTTGGAGGCCATTGTTTGCGTGGGCTAAAGGGAAGTCTCTGTGTTCATCAGTGGCAGTGATAAACATTGAGCAGCCTGCCTGCCCCTGTGGGAGTGGTTACTGCCTTGAAACTGTAGTTTTATTGGCCATTTTGGGTCAATTCCAAACTCCTTGATCGCCCTCTCTTAAAACCCTCTTTTGCGCATAGCGCAACATCGGGCAGCGCCCCCTAATTGGGTTTAAACTATTCCTGGCACCACAAAGTCTGCTCTTCACTTTTTCCCTTAGAACTGCTCTATCTCTCAAATTAAACACCATATTCTCATTCTAAGGCCCCTCACTGGTCCAAATAAGTAATCTTACAAGTTAGCACTAATAAACCATAAGCACTACTTACTCTTATACTCTCTACGATTAACTTGTCCCCTATTGGTCCGTTTTAATTCAGTTCCCTATATTACTCTAGCATGTCCAAAGGTCAGTCAATGGTTTCCTCTCCAGTGCAGCTGGTGAATCTGGGAATTTTGAGGCGTTACAACTGTCTCATGTACACGGACAACCCTCTCCTCCTCCAAACAGGTTCAAATATATGTGAGAGATGCAACCATATAGCCAAACTGGAGGCTGAGCTCTGTCATCTCAAAACTGGTGTAACCAGTCAGGAGGAGAAGGTAACCTCACACAACACGATTCCAGTATCACATAGTCCCACCACAACAGCGAACCAAACACATAAAAACACAAAAACATACTCGGAGGCTCTAAATAAAAATCTACCTAAGCAACAGAGACCTCCAAAGCAGACATCCAAGAAAACACTACCCCAAAACAAAACACGTACAACACATAGCACACAAAGTCAGTGTGCCAAGCAGTCACAGCCCTTAAGGCTGAATAACACACCTGATACTCTTGTAATAGGTGACTCTATTGTCAGACACACTGACGTCCCGCTCACCAGGCTGAATAAAGAGAAGGTCACAGTGAGCTGCCTGTCGGGCGCTAGGATCCGCCACATAACGCAAGCACTCAGGTCACTCCAAAGCAAATACAAATATGACTCAGTCATTGTACATGCTGGTGTGAATGACCTGAGATGTACCTCCCTCGACTACATGAAAAGAGACATAGAGGAGCTCTCTGATCATGTAGCCCAGGCCGGTATGACCCTGACCTTGAGCAGCATCTTACCCTCACCTAGAATGATGCCACAGTATAAAGACAAAATGATCGATTTTAACAATTGGCTAAAATTTTGGTGTCATTCAAAGGGGATCCAGTGTCTGTCAGCCTGGGATGACATGCTCGACAAGCCACGTTGATTCGCTAGGGATGGCTTGCACCTGTCACCCCTGGGCTTTCGGATATTGGCAAAGGCTCTTGCCACCCCATAGTGCCTTTTTAGGCAAGGCTCAAAAGTCAAACCCACCTCCATAGACAGCACAAGGAACAAGAAACTAAGGGTAATGCTGCTAAACGCCAGAAGTCTTAACCTCAAGATGCATGCACTCGAAGCTCTCCTCAGTATGGAGAACATCGATATCTGTGCAGTGACAGAAACCTGGTTCAAGGCTCCAGAGAGCACCCCAGCACTACCAGGTTATACCTCATATCATGCTTTTTGGCCCCAAAACCCGGACCGAACCACAAAAGGAGGGGGAGTATCCATATTTATCAAGGATATCCACACCTCCAGGTTAGTGGCATTGCACAAAGTATCGGAGACCATCCATGTGCAACTGACAGTGGGCAAGACTGCTTTTCAGTTTATAGCATCCTACAGACCACCCTCACAAAGTCAGGAATCCCACTTGGCTTTCCTGAAAACATTGGAGAACACGAAGATCCCTCCGAACACCATTATACTGGGCGACTTCAACTACCCAAACATAGACTGGGAGCATTACTCAAGCCCCAGCACCTTAGCCCAAAGGTTCCTGGAATTTATAAACTCAAATGCTATGGAACAACTAGTCACCACTCCCACAAGAGGGGAAAACATACTAGACCTGATCATTACCAAAATGGGGACTCTATGCTCCATACCAGAAGTATATCCCTCATTGGTAAGATCAGACCATAAATTAATTTCATTGGATATCCACATCCTGACCCCACCCCCAGCCCAGAAAACCACAGTGAAAAACTTCTCAAAAGCGAACTTCACACTTCTCAGAACCAAAGTGGAATCCTTCAAGGTCCCAGAGCCAGTGGAAACTACGGCCCAAACTGCAGAATCCTATTTAAATGCATTCTACGGACATCTCCAGGAATGCATGGATCATGCTGTCCCAAACAAAATCAAGACCCAATCATCCAAAGGCAGGAGTCCAGTCTGGTGGACCCTAGCCATAAATAAACTGTACAACAGAAGGAGGAAGCTACTACATGATAGAGCAAAATCCGTAAAAGGGAAAGGCATCTCTGATCAGTACTACCAAAAACTTACGATCCCTCATAAAATCCTCCAAGGCCAGCTTCGAGAGAAAAATTGCACAGGACACTAAAGACAATCATAAGGCTTTTTTCAGTTATGTTAGGAACCTGGGATGCAACTTCCAGACTTGTTCTGAGTTGATTCTAAATGACAAAAAATACACTGAACCCACAGACATCGCCAATATCCTGGCAGACAGGTTCAGTGCAAACTTCTCCACCCCCCCCCCACCAAAAGAGCAAGTATCTATCCCGGCAGAGTGCAGCCTCCCAAACATCTCTGATGCTCAGGTGAATGCCGCCCTCTCCAAAGCAAAAAGCACTGCTTCCATGGGACCAGATGGCATCCCGGGTTGCGTCCTACATGAACTCCAAGAAGAACTAATCCCTCAAGTAAAACTGCTGTACAATCTCAGCCTCACTACAGGATATGTGCCCAAAGAATGGCGTACAGCAACAGTGGTCCCACTCCACAAAGGTGGCGCCTCTGCGGACCCTGGAAACTATCGCCCCATAAGCCTGACTAGCCTAGTCTGCAAGGCTATGGAGAGGATCATCATGGAACTCATAAACAAAGACATTGGGGACCTATAGACACTAGATCCTACCCAATTTGGCTTCGTCAAGGGCAGATCCTGCCTTTTGAACCTGGTCAACTTCTTCAAAACAGTCACCAAGGCCATCGATGAAGGGAAGGTAGTCCACACAGCCTATCTGGACCTCGCAAAGGCATTTGACACAATACCCCACTCGGGCATCATAGATAAGCTATCCAGCCTAAATATAAACCCCTATGTCACAAGATGGGTCGCAAACTGGCTCAAAGACAGAATCAACAGAGTCAGAGTTGCTGGAGCCATGTCAGACTCGAAACCGGTCACAAGTGGCGTCCCACAAGGTTCTGTCCTGGGACCTCTCTTGTTCGGTATTTACTTTTCTGAGGTACAGGCCAGCGTGGGAGGACTATGGCTCACCAAGTTCGCAGATGACTGCAAACTGGGCGCCATAATCGACTCTCCAGCTGACACAAACATCCTTCAAAAAGGTCTCGCAGAGATGGATAACTGGTGCCAGAGCCATGGTCTAAAGCTAAATGCCAAAAAGTGTATAGTCATACCCTTTGGCAAAAACAATGTGCCCACATATTACCACATAGGTGGTAACCCATTAAGTACAGAGAAAGTAATTAGGGATCTGGGGACCCAAGTTGATAGCAATCTCTCCTTTGACAACCACATTGCCAAAGTGGTTAGAAAGACCTTCTACATAGCCCATCTCATCATGAAAGGATTCACATCTAGATCAAGAGAGGTAATCGTGACCCTTTATTCATCCCTCATCAGGCCCATCATAGAATACAATGCCCCCTTTGGGATGTACCTTACCCGACACCTGCAGCAATTAGAAAGACCCCAAAAGTACCTCACCAGGAGGATCAAGGGACTCAAACAGATGCCATATGCTGCTCGGTTAAAAAACTCCAGCTCTACTCAGTTGCATACTGCCTACTTCGAGGCGATCTATGCCTGACATA